>NC_056744.1:1547145100-1547155054 GCF_019279795.1 Protopterus annectens | reverse complement strand
GAATGCAAGCTTAGCAAACTGTTGTTTATGCCTTACTAAAATCATTATCTGCTGGGTCAGGAAAATTAAATGAATAAAATACTAATTCAGCTCCTTCCTGCAAGAATGATGTGACCTTGCATGTTACTAAAAAAGGTTCGAAATAGCACAAACGTGTAAGTTAGAAAACAAAGACGTGTATTAAAAGACTGAAGCTTCTATTGTAATTGAAGTGACATAAAACCTTGAAAGAGTAACTTTGCAGGAAGACATTGCAACTAACATGTTGAGTAGCAAGGCAGTATTGTTTCTTGAAAAAACAAATTTTAGAAATCGCAGTGTCAGCTGTTAATAATGAATAAAGAATTGTAAACTGAAATGATGTAGATGTCCTGTGACAAATAACATCAATAAGGTGGGCAAAGATAATTGTAAAGATGATAAAATACTGAACACTTCCTGTATCTAGTCAGACAAAATTCTATACTTGTATGGTCTTTTGCCTCCTGGTGTACACTAGTAAACTTTTTGCATCTGAACCTCCTGTGTTATTGACTGTGATTTTGAAAAACCTAATAATTTTACAGTCTGATTTTAGTAATTTATTTAACAAAGTACTCAGAAGAGCACCCTGGAACATAATCCGTTGTGTGGGTACCACATTTGATTTCTTCAGATTCACTGTGAAACCGAGGCACTGAAAAAGATGCTGCACAAAAGCTAGATGCCGAAGTAGAGAGTCTTTGTCGGCCGCTTGAATAAGACAGTTGTCTAGATAAGGGTATATATGAATCCCCTTCTGTCTGTAAAATGCCATTACTGGTGCCAGGCACTTCGTAAAGACCCTGGGCACAGTAGATAAGCCAAAGGGCAGCACAGAGAACTGGTAATGTTTCAAGCCTGCTTTGAAACGTAGATACCTTCTGCACTCCTGCCATATAGGAATATATAGGTAAGCGTCTTTTAAGTCCAAAGTCACCATCCAAGCATTCTTGCCCAGCATAGGCAGCAGCTGCAGCAGAGAGAGCATCTTGAATTTTGGTATATTACAGGTAGGGTTGAGACTTATCTTCACCTCTCTTGGGAGGAGGGGGGCCCTGCACTGCCTAAAAATAAAATGGTCTGTGTCCTACCTCTGGAACCTGGAACACCACCTCTCTCTGCTCACCAGAGACCTGTGGAAGCCGGGAAAGAAGGACCAGGTAGTTGGCGCCTAAATCGGCTAAATCTAGGAGAGTTGCACCTGTAGAAATCATATAATATTTTTATATTGTTTTTTTTTCAATCTTGCTTCAACTTTAATACAAACAAAGCTTTGGCAAGGGCAACCAAAAGCTGCTTAAGGGCATCCAGGCTGGCTTTGATCCCTTCAACCAAGCAACTTGTTCAATAGCATGCAATAAATCCTGTAACTCCTGATTATCCGCCAAAATAGATACAGCTGACATTTTGTGTTTGAAATACAGACAAAAGGTATTGATATACTTCAGCATGAATTTGACAGTTCAAAGCCTAATAATAGACAAATGTAAAAAAAGTAAACCTTTTTTACACCATCTCTCCAAAGCCCTGGACTCTCAGTCAAAGGGAATAGGATCTTTACAGACGACTTACCCTAACCCTTAGTTTCCAGATCAGGTGTTTCCTGATCATTTGAAAGATTTTAAAAAAAAATATACCTATCTATCTGGCCCTATAATACCTATCTGGCTTGGCAGAAAAAGAATCAGGCATCATCAACAATGTCAAATACAGGAATAGCCAGAGGCTTATGCTGTGGGAGAAGAAAGAAAAATCCCTAAGCCTTTTCTTGGATTCAGAGAATTCCTGCCTTTCCCAACAAAAATGCACCATCTAGAGCCGCAAAGAATCCTGAGAATAATCCTCAGGAGGGAGGCTGAAGGAAAGCATCTCTCAGCCATCAGATTCTCAGAAAAGAGGAAAAGAGAATAATCCTGCTCAAAGAGAAAAGCAGAAGAAACATAAATTTGGTTTGAAGAATCATAACTTCATGTCGGACTGTAGGAGTCAGTGAGAAGGGTAGAGAACCCTAGAACCCTGATCAAGAGATAAGCATCCTTCCTAAATCCTAAGCATCTGGGCCTAGGACCCTGATTGAAAGGTACCTGTGCTAACCATTTCACCTTAGCTGGACCTTAGATTTTGTCTTATAGATTTAACAGGAAGCTGCGAAGGCCTGTGAACTCCCTCAGAAGCCGGTACCTGCCTACCAGCTCTGGACCCAACTGAGGGAGCAATATCCGAAGGTCCAGTCCCTGGCAATTCAGAAGACCCCATCAGCTCCACACCGGAGTTGGTACAGGCAAGTGGTTCAAAAGAGGCAGACGACAGGGGCTGCAAAGGTGCCTCACTGATGACCGTCGAACCAGCAACTGGCAACAACTGAGTAACATCCTTTGCTGTGGACCTCGGAGGCCTGTCAGTGTCCCTGTATCTCTTACACATCCCAAAAGCAGGAAAAGAGTCTGAAGACATGTTATAATTAAACCTTTTTTCCAAAATAGTAAAAGGCAAAGTTATATCTACATCTAATAGTATGCTGATTAAATCTAGCGCAAAAAGCACAATTAGCAACATCGTGGTCAGGACCCAGGCATAGAATACAGTAGGAGTGAAAATCCCTATGAGGTATTTGCTTCCCACAAGAAATATAATTATTAACTTTTTCTGACATTTGACTGGAGCAAGAAAAAGACCTCCCCAATGGGGTACTCATCTGCAAAAACAAACAAAAATCCAGCAAATAGATCCAAAAACAAACAGGAACAGGCCGACTAGCATCAGTGAACTGCAAAAGGCACCGAGCGGCAAGAAAGACTGGGGATATGCCATCAGCTGAGGTCTTTATACCTTCCGGTGCATTGACGTCAGGATAATGCGACCTCTGCTGGCGCCCGATCCAGACTTTGGAATTCTGGCTGATTGGGGGCTGCTGCTGGCAGGAAGAACCCTATAGTAATGACTGCAACAGTGAACCACGAAGGACATCCTACTTTCACTGAGTGGTAAGGCTCGCTCAGCTACCCAGAGTAAATTAAACTTTTTAGATTAATTTAAGCAACCCTTTTCAACAAGGTACATGGGTTTCTATTTTCTGACGATATGACTTTTATAGTAAAGTATGTGTGAAGGAGCAACAGATAAAGCAGCTTTATTAAAGGAAATTTTCACCTTCACATGCAGTTTAAACTACATTACAAGGTATCTTTTCTTCTGTACTTTTAAATAATTGAAGGAAATGACTGGAGGGGCTTTCTTGGGAGTGGCCTACATGTGGGCATGACTCATAGGGGTGTTTCATGAGTATGGTGTGGGTGGGGTTTAAAGGGCGCCCTAGCATTACTTCGTCTAGAGGTGCCGTATCAGCTGAAGCCGCCCTTTCCTCTGAGTCAAGTAGTTATCTTTCAACATGTCTTATTTATGACACAAGCAGCACATATAGGATTTGGGATGGACTGCTTCACATGGATGACTATCCTGTTACAGAGTGGGGATCCTCTGAGGCACGTAGCTGTCTCCCAACATTTTAATTTATGCCACGAGCCTGCAGCACCCACTAATAGTTTCAGCTACGAATCTGCCAGTGCTGTTAAATGCTTCACTTTATACATATAAAATTGTATTTTAACGAATTCATGTGATTCAGTATTTTGTGATCTGTAAATTATAAAAATGTTTAAAGAGTGACTGAGTGTGTTATAGATCGTTTCAATGTGGAACTAAACTAATGTCTTTCAGCTTTTCCAAGTTAGGGGTCGCCACAGTGGAATGTGGAACAAATGAATAAATATGAGAAATATAAGGGTTATCTAACAGTGTAGTGCCTCGCGGGTGGTACTGCGCAGCTTGGGGCATGGCATACATGATTGACACATAACATGTAACAGTGTAGTGCCTCGCGGGCGGTACTGCGATGAAGACATTTTATTTTGGGTTGTTATCATGCAACACAGAAATAAAAAGACATTTTCTTTTAGGAAGTTATCAAATGTAAATTGACATGGAACATGCGTTGGAGCAAACAATCGCATTTATTTCTAAGGTTAGTACATCGGGCACAAAAGTAACTGTTTGTGTAAATTGACACGGAACATGCAGCAACAATGTGATTTGATCTGTACTATAACTTTATAATAAAGTAATAAAAAGACATTTCTTTTGGGAGGTTATACTATAGCAAATAGCCTAGTAACATTGAAATGACAGTTAAGCACACACGTTTTTCGTTGGAGCAAACACTCGCCTTTACTTGTAGCACACAGTAAGGTTAGTACATCGGGCACAAAATTAACAGTTTGGCATGTGATTTCCGTACTACAGCAAATAAACTAACAAGCGCACACATTATTATATTATGTTATGAAAACAAGTAGGTTATGAAAACAAGTAGGTACATATTTAACGGTTACTGGGCATACGTACGGAAACCCAACTCTTCCTTGTGCTCCTCCTAGTACTGTCTTATATGTTCCAGAAGGCACATAAACAAGCCCTCACTCTGTCTTCTGTACTTCTCACGCCAGACAAACTCATCCAGGTAGCTAGCCACCATATGCCTTAGTGTTCCGTTCATCTGTTTGAACTGTTTCTTGCAACAAGACCACATCCCTTCGACAGCATTAGTGTGTGCACCAGTTGCAGGGTCTGCAAAATTTTTACTGTGATTTACAGTAAGGTGCGTATAATTTATTGCTGGCAGCTCAGAAATACCTCTATAAGCTGCCCATTCGTCCGAGCCTGGTAACACATGTTTGCTAATAATCGGAAGTAAGGTGCCTACATCCCTTCTCTCAATGAATGTCAGGTACCCACACTTTGTAGTGCAGTTATAGATTCCAAAGATCCAACGGTCCATTTTGCCTAACACACGACCACGATTGAATTTCACCTTCACAAGGAGACATTCATCTATCTGCACTTCAAGCCCTGGGCCACCGAGTAGCATGGGATCTTGCAGGAGTCTCCAGCTGCAGACATCGCGGAGAAACTGATACCAGTCTACCAACGTGGTCCTGGATACTGTTAAGTGGTCTGCAAGCCTGCAGATTGGCAGTTTCCTTGACCACCAGTACATCACTTTAATCAGGGTATCCAGAGGCAGTCTGCTCTTATTAAAAAATGTGCCACAGAGCCTTCCTGCTCTGCTTCTACAGTTCCTGGCTGTGCATCTCCAGGAAAACATGGCGCACTGCCGAACCAGAGACGACCGAGACCCACAGAGATGGCAGCGTTTCTCCTTCCCAAGTATTCCGACCGACTGCAGGAATGTAACCACGGATGTGGGCAAGGAGGTGATGCAGATAAGGTATGTGTCGTCCATCCTGTGCATTTCTTGAGTGTAACAAAGTTGCAAGGTAAAGGCAAAGGTTGTCATACACAGATTTCAGGGATTTTATACATACAGTTGTGCAAAAGGGCCGATTATTGCCTATTGTGCGTGAATAGGTTGCCAGAATGTTTGAAATTATCACTTTAAAAATAGCTGAGCATTATCAGGTGCTTGAATAGATGGCCTGTAAGATGCGATTGTTACAGTATATGCTACAATTGTTCATTGACACTGTGCATGTTAGGTGTTAACAGTATGTGTAAAGCGTTACCTACTCTTTATGCGTGTTGGTGGGGGGGGTGCAGTACGGCAGCTCTCGTAAGAGATCTGATATACACTGTCCCTTTAAACTATGCTGGTTTTACTTATAAAAAGATAATGCAATTAATTATTATGTTACAAACTGAGTGTGTGGCAGACCCGGTTATCTAACACTGTATGCTGAAACGCTTTATTTATGATTTAGAATAAACTGTGTTAGTGACTTTTCTATCAAGTTATATACTATATATATTTTAAATATTATGTTTCGTTATATGTATTATATACAGAGCAGTTATGGGCGGTCAGGGGCGGGGTTTGCTACTGCGCATCCTGCGAGGCACTACACTGTTATATAACCAATATAAGATATAAATGACTGATATGTCACGCCAATAGATAATCATTTTCACTACCACCATTTTGTAGTTAGGATTTGGAATTATCGTATCTGTTGTAGGCTACAACTTGTAGCAAAAGTTTTTAATTTTTGCTGTGAGCGTTGAAATTTGAGGCCATTATTCCTTACTGTACATGTGCAGCTACAGACGTATAATCTGTAAATCTGTGATTCAAAATGCAATCGTGTGGAGCACGAGATGGCTGAAACCAAACCGAAAGTCTTTAATAATAGATGCTGAATGGGAAAAAAAACGCACCCCAAGAAAGTTCATTTGAATTCCCACAATGCAATTGTTCATGGGGTAGCGATATTGCTCGAATTAAACATATATATTAAAGTAAAATCCAATGAAAGTATAGGTCAGCTATTTATGTCTTTCTAATAAAATAACTTTGTCTTAACCAAACATTAAAAACCTCCTCACCGTTTTATTAAGAAAGAAGGGCATGCTATTTCATAACAACAAATAAAACTAATCAAATGCATTTTGGCGATGCCCAAGTTTTTCTTTTGACTTAAATTTTTGATGCTCTTTATGTAGGTGGATTATTTCGCCTATTATAGGGCTTTTTTGTTTAGTTTCGAATAGGTTTGGTATTTCTTAATTTTGTGCGAATTTATGCTATGTTTGATTTTGAAATAATTATGTACTTAGAGTTTGGATATGGTTTATTTAAAATCTAAATCAAATATATTTGCAACATAGAAAAAAAAACATGTAAAGTTTACACAAACTAGGTTTACATTTCAAAATAATAAACAATGCAGACTCTCCAGCAAAAGCTTACAAATAAAACCATTAAAGTGTTTCTTTAAGTTCTTGCCAGGATAAATGTTTATGAGTGATATTTGATTTCTGTTATATGTAGTTTGTAATTTCTTGCTACGTACACTTGTTGCTAAATAAATAAAATCTGAAAAATATATTTTTACTTTTCCAGTTCATTGTGATGACTTTCTTGGCAATTGCCAGAATGGACCAAAGGAGAGGCACTTGAGTTTTTGTTATGGAATCTGGAACTGGAACATTAAATAAAATCAAAGAGTTTCTGTGATGCCTATGCACTGTCCCAGTAATCAAGGAGCCTCAATCCTCACCACTAGCACCAGTGAAGGGCTTCCACATTGGGAGGCTAACAAGTGCACACACAGTAAAAGAGAGCAGTCAGTCTGGGGGCTGGTTTCTCCCTTCTTCTCCAGATGCCCAATAAGACTCCCCACTGGCACAGCTATAGGGTTCAGATCTCAGCCGAGTGATCAAGCCAAAACCTCCAGTACCCTCTCTGTCCAACCAGTGCTTCGTAAACCTGCCCAAGTAGCTGACACACACATACTTTGAGATTTGGTTTATATACAAACACACAGACACTCCCATGGAAGGCTGGCACAGGTTCTCCAGCTACACACCCCTTCCTCCCAGGCTATAAGGTAGTAATCTACTGTCAACAACTAACCTTATCAGCTACTATAAAGGCCGGTACCAAAGGGTGCCCAGTTTTACTGTGCAATATTATTATTATCCAATTAATGTGACGAACAGCAAGGCTATTGGAGTGGCTTTGTACAGTATCACCAAATGCATGCAAGTACTCTAGAGCTTAAATTATCTCTACACAAAACAGCCACAGTTAAAAGGTTTAAAAATATTTTATAAATAATAAAAACACAAGACAATACTTATTACGTCAAAACAATGACAAAGAGTTCACATATCACAGGGAATACATCAAAAGAATATTGTAGGATAGTCTGACATAAATATAGAAAACAGCTAGGCTAATCTAGCTATTTCTATCTGTCTCTTAAGAGAAATCATTATTCTAAATACTACTTCCATACAGAATAAGCAAGTGCTGGTGCATGGATGTTCTTACTTGATCCAAGACAAAATAAAACATGCTCTTCTTTCTGTCCTTAAATTGATAATACACAGTACTGCTGACTCATTTTACATTACATCATTCTTGTCACCCCTGCTGAGATTTCCCAGGCTCACAGAACTTAAAATTAAACATTTCTACAGCTGCCAGGACATCACAGCAATTGGACACTTTACATGTGAAACCAAGTAATTTTATTTGTCTGGAAACAATAGGAAGAAGCTCTTGGCCTAGACATCCTGACTCTTAGCCCAGACAGCTTGAGATCAAACACAGTTATAAAATGCTTTACTTAGTTTTGTTCCAGCAGGCTGCACTGTGGTTACATTTTTGAAGCTCAGTCTAACAAGTAGTTTAATCATAACATATAGAGTTCTCTTTACGTTTGTAAAACAAGCCTGTAGATTATGTTAATACTTACAATAACATAGAATTATCTACAAAATTCTATTTGGCTGGGCTGGCAGCCCCTCAGTTTTTCACAGTTTGTAACTGTACAATTGTCTGACCATAAAGTTTTAGCAACGTTTCTAAATTCTGCCCAAAATGGGATAATCATTTGACACTCTATAATTATATGAAGCTAGTTTGCGTCTAAACTCTCAACACACCTCCAGTATTTTAACTTTTCTTCCCTATAAAAGGTAATTTTACTTGGTGTTTATGTAAATACTTCCAAGTAAAACTTCTCCAGTAAAAACATTTTTAAAAGCTATTGCTTTGTTCTGTGCAGAAAGCTTTTTTGTGGGTTTTATTTTTCTGTCTCATGTTGTTAGTTTACTCATAGGTTCGTAGGCAAATACTAGGGCAGCTGTCCTTGCTGGCCATTTTAATACTAGACAATTTCCCTTTTGATGCTTGCATTAACATATCCCATTTGATGTTAGACTGGCTTTACTTATCCTATGGTTGATAATTATATTTTACCCCTAGTGTGAATAACTGGGCACCATACCATAGATAATTTGAGGTGACCATTGCATGGGATAAAACATTTTGGAGCTGCCTCTCTTTATTATTAGAACAAGCAGCAGTGCTAGGGTACGTTTTCAGGTTTCCCATCCATAAATCCAAGTTAAGCTTCAATATGGTTAGGGATGAGCTCTGTTTTATGTGGATGGGGAGTCAATTCCTGAACAGCAGTATCCTCCGTGAGACATATCTGTCCATCCAAACCATTCTGTTGATGTTATAGAATAGGTTTAGATCCCTAGAAACAAGTAATTATGATGCCATTTGACTTGCTGATGAGCAGTAAATCCATCAGTATTGAGTTGAAGGATGGCTTATATGCCAGACACATGTCACCTCTTAGCAGTCTGTAGGATGCAAAGTATAGTGACAGGTCTTTGACCCAATCCATGTAAGACATACTGTTTAGGCCATGTATCCTTTTAGTAGAGTATCTCTGTGGTCATTCCAGTTGATGAATTTGTCTGGACAGATACATGCCAAAGGGGGCATTATCAAGGGAGCCCACAGGATTTTTTGCAGGGGGGTGCAAACCCAGACATCCCCTCCATACAGCACCACTCCCCCACGCGCACATTCCAATGTCCCATTACTTGGTTACTTCTCCCTAGTTGCCATAAACACTGTTCACAGCTCTAAGTGTGCATATTTTTTTATGGTTTACGTCTACAATGATTACAGATATTTGGATTTCATTTACAACTTTTATTTCAAATTTTATAGCACAGACACTGATAGACATTCGCTAAACTTTAACAAAGCAATAGTCTTACAATGAAAGACTTAGCATTAAAACTTCTCTAACTTTGAAACTCAGTTTTACTGAAACATCATTGAAACCCACATTCAAAGAAAATGCATCTGGCCAGTGGCAGGTTAAAGTTTACCTTTGAGCTGTTTTCAAATCATAGGCCCCTTGCACACATTTTTAGAACCATGCAAAAGTGCTTTGATTCACCTTCCTAATAATTATAATATACAATAATTGAATTATAGCCCTTGTATAATACAGCACCACTTGCTAGATTGTTTCATAGTTTTGAGAATGTTTCCAGTAAGCAATGAAACAAAATATATGAACCAATAATGACAAACTGCCCAATTCAGAG
>NC_056744.1:1547085100-1547140100 GCF_019279795.1 Protopterus annectens | reverse complement strand
CTTCATTTAAAGTTGGATTTTTACCTGAGGATTTTGCCTTTTCATTTACACTTGTGACTCTGCATCAGCCTAGTTGCTCCTTTTGGTTTTATCAGCAGCCATATTCATTAAATAAAGCACTGGGCGTTTATCCTGTTTGTCAGCGAGTGGTTTGTTCCTGTTATATTACAAATGATGACAAATAACTATGTGCAAAGAAGAGGTCCTTAATACTGAAACGAAACTATCAAAACACTAGTTTTGAATTGTACAGGCTATAGGTCACAGTATAGGTGGGAATTGTTATGAAATGAGTTATTGTGGTGTCATGTTCCATTTGCACAAATACCAGGCAGTGTATTAGGGGTGTGTACCCTTTATATCCACTGTAGCTATATGGGCACAGCAGTACCTGACCTGTATATCCAGCCGCCAACAAGGTAGAGTAATCCCCTTTAGTGGACAGCAGCAATACAAAAAACACATAATTTGTTGCTACATTGGATGTACAGGGACTCACAGGTGCAAGCAACAACTTTGAAGCAAGTCCACTTATATCTGAACAAGCATGTAAGTTCACAGGTGACTTCCTGTAAGGATGACTATGATTATGAATTGGACATATCCATACCACCAAGGACAATTGCAACCATGTCTCTACATATGTTGTAAGTCTCAGATGAAATAACACAATTCACCCTGTACTAGGGTAAATAACATCTCATACACACATGTCATGGATATAGGCAACCTGCATCAAACAGGTTAGGTGGGAACACTGCCACCCTCTTAACCCCAGTTTTAAAGGGATATATGCACGTCAACCACACTCCTCCCCTCAGCAGTGGTGAGCATGTACATATTGTGTACTGATGGCAACAACAGCATATATGGGGCATAATAACATCAGTGTCTGCCTCCTACATGAACTCAGGCATGTGCTCAGAGCTCCATCACACACCACAGTCAAACACAGACCTGCCACCATCCACACACCATCCACATGGAAGATGCCAACTGTCAACCCTCTACACAGAAATGAATGAAGTCTAGAGGATTATGCAATCAAGTGTCCAACACTGGTGGGAATAAGATAGCTCAGGGAAGGGTGTGTAATGCCAGCTGCTATAGCCATGATAGCTTGGAGGGTTTTGGTGTAGTGTGGATTATTTGCAAGTAATATCCACTATTGATGTGCATTTTGACAACCGTATGAGGTCCTGTGACCTTTTTCCTGTTTATGTCTTCCAGGTAACATGCAGAGTTCTCGCCTACCAGCATTCTCTGTTGGGAAAACAGACATCATCACCCAATATGTGACTGGACATTATGCCCTGTCATTTGAAAGGAGAGAGGAAGATGTGCGGGAGAGGACTGCCCTGTGGAACAGTGTGGTCCACAGGGTAAATGATGCCGGCCTGCACAGCAGAACTTCTGAGCATGTACAGCATCGGGCCACCAACCTCAAATGCCATGCCTGTCAATGGGCTGCTGCTATAGCGAGGGACTTGTTAGCCATAGGTGGGGGCCCAGCCATCCAGCCCCCACTGACACCCACCGAGGAGCTCCTCACCACACTTGGGCCACATGCCAAATGCACAAGCCATGATGCTGAGGGAAGCATTGTGGATGTGGGTTGCACACACACACACACACACACACACACACACACACACACACACACACACACACACACACACACACACACACACACACACACACACACACACACACTGGTTGAGGAGCGTGCAGGTAAGTGCCCAGTGGGGATTAGAACACTAATGTATCAGACATACATGGATCTGTATTGTATCTACATGCATGTGTCAGGTCCGATTGCAGTTGTGGATGGGGTTTTCTAATGCACAGAGGTGCCCATCTATGGTGAGGACAGGACATTGTGCATTATTGTGGTTAGTACTGTAGATGTATAGACATGCTGCATCCATCATGTATCAAGGCCATATGTGCATCTGCTGACAATAACTCTCTCTCACAACAACCTAGGACCATCTGGTGTGGATTTGGGACTGCAGCCTGAAGCTGGTGAGTATGACATTGTTTTGTTGCTGCCTGGCAATACTCCCAGCCATGTAAAGAGCATGCAATTTACCATGCACACAACCATCAGTAATAGCTATATTGCCTTATGTAATAGCTATATTGCTTGTTGTGCAAGTTCACTTGTGCTGGGGTTAACTGTATTGCATCACAGTGGTCATCACTGGGCCTATCTGATGTGAATTCAACATTCCTGTAGCATACCTTACAACTTGTCTGTGCCACAAAGTCTGGACAGAGGCCAGCAAATTGTGCTGGACATATGGCCTAAGGTAGGGTCATGTATGACACATTACTGGTATACAGTGGATATAAATTGTGTACACACCCCCTCTTAAGATGCAAGGTATTCCTGTTACATGCTAATTAGGACCACAATATGACAGTTCACACCCCTTCCAGTCTTTAATGTGACTCATAACAGGTACAGCATCTGGACTCGTGTATTGCACCTACAAGGCTGGCCACCTGTGAGGATGGCAGGCATCTTATTAGCATAATGTTTCAGCCAGGTATGATACCTCATGCTGCCATATGTGTCAGTACACTCACTGTGGCCTATTTGGCTATAATATCACATACATGGGCATCGTTAATGCACATAGACCACTTCCGACCACGTATAGGTTTCAAACATATGGATATTCCAGACACATCTATACAGAGAATTGTACAGTGGTTTAACCTGCTGTGTGTGAGGCAGATGCCATTACCACACTATACAGTGGGAGGTGGTCACCAGCCGTGTATGGTATATACATAAAAATGGTATAAGCCACACAAGATATGATCCTCAGACACATACAAACAGTTGCCAGCATTAGGATTAGACCTCCTGCCTATCTAGGCATACCTACTGTAGTGCTACACAGTTATCAGATGCACCACAGAACTAACACAATCCAACTTGTTCCAAACATTGTACAGAGCTTATACATTTCCACCTCTTCCAAAGGTACTTGTAAGGTAGATGACATCAAGTGAAGGGAAGTGTAAAGGATAGTACATAGGTCAAAAATGGTATGAGTCAGGCAGTACATGATTTACACACACACACACACACACACACACACACACACACACACACACACACACACACACACACACACACACACACACTTGTCAGTTCTGGGATTAGAACTCCTGCTTATCTAGATATTGCTACTATAGTGCTTCTCAGTTATCAGAGGAGACACAGAGCTTATACATTTGCATTTCTTCCAAAGGTACTTCTAAGGAGGATTACATTAACAGGTCTACTAAACTGGAGTGAAGGGAAGTGTAAATGGTAGTACACATGTCAAAAATGGTATGACTCAGACAGTACATGATTCACACACACATACATACACACACATGCCAGTATTGGGATTAGAACTCCTGCCTATCTAGGTACATCTACAATAGTGTTACACAGTTACTGTGCATGCTACAGAGCTTACTGAACTTTCCCATGGCTAAAGCTGCTGATAACTGCACAGCTGTGGTAAAGTATTACAGGTGGCAGACAGTCTGCCTTCTGTTCCACCTATACATCATGCTAATTCATTCTGTCTTGCACTTCAACTAGCATTATGGCTTGGCATTTCAACAGGTTATTTTATCAAGAAATGTGGTACACCTGGGAGCCATCAACAATACTCGTTCATCACAGATGTAGCCCCAGTACTCACTAGCTATGTCCACTTCTCCTGTCATGTTTGAAGGGCAGTTATCTGTGCTTTCACCCATTAACCTGGTGCACTTGTCCATTCTGGGGCACTGTTGCAACTGCCTTATGTACACAGACAACACTCCCCTCTAAACTCCAAATACTCAGACCTGTGAGGGTTACCCATGTATCACCCAATGTGAACATATGCACTCTCCAGGAAAGACTGGACTAACAAGTCTAGAGGATAATATCAACACCTGCACCACATCATGTGGAACACATAGCTCACCATGACACCCACTTTGACAGCCATGACATACAGTGAAAAGTCACAGCCATCTTCCCAGAGCCACTCAATGGACATTTACCCAAACAGCACAGACCAGTAAGTCAGATACCCACTCTGACACTGTGATATGGCACATGCCAAGGGACACATACTTAACCTACACAGTGTGCCCCCAACCTAAGCTCCTAAGCCTAACGACCTTGCACAATACAGTGATCATGGGTAACTCAATAATGAGGCATGCACATCCCACTCATTAAGTTGAATATGGAGAAGGTAACAGACAAATCTCTATCACATGCCAGCATCTAACACATGACACAGCCAGTCATGTCACTCCACAAGAACTACAAGTATCACTCCATATCCATGTGGATGTGAATGACTTGGGACACATTGCTGTGGAGTACATGACAGGAGACATGGTTGAACTCTCTGATTATGTGGTCCAGGCAGGGGTGATAGTAGCCCTGGGAAGACTACCTCTGTCACCCAGAATGATGCTGTGGTACTAGCAACAGATGATTGACTGCAACATTGGCTTACATGTTATATGTCTTTCTAGGGGATCCAGTACCTCTCTGCTTGGGATGACATGATTGACAGAACCCAATGACTTGCCATGGATGTCCTACATCTCTCTCCGCTGGTTTGCCAGGTGCTGGCTAAGTGTCTTGCCACCCCTATGGTGCCTTATTAGGCAGTGTTCCTAATGTTATTACCACCAAAACAGCTACACATGTATGCAATCTGAGGGTCATGCTGCTCAACAGTGGACATCTAATTGTCAGGATGCAGTCACTCATATCAGTCGTTGGAGTGGGGGACACATGTCTCCTGTAATGGAGAGGTGGTTTACAGCAGCAGACAGGGATCTGCAGTATCAGGCTATGATGCATTCCACAGCTGTCAGCCCCCAAACATGGACCACACCTCAACAGGTGGTGTTGTCTCCATATTCATTATGGATAGGAACACCACCAGACTAGTATCCCATCATAATGCATTGGAGATACTTCCAGTACAACTGCCTTCGAGAAATAGTGCAATCCAGACCACAGTTTGCTATGGGTCCACATCTATGTCCCTTGACTGTCAATGCACATTACTCAACACACTGCCATCTAAGATGGTCCAATGCAACACTGACATAGTATGAATCTTCAACTACCCCTCCATCATCTGGGGAATGTAGACAAGCGCTAGTACAGTGGCCCAACACTTCTGGGATTCATCATTTCCATTGCCCTAGACCAGCTCATACTGACCCCTGGCAGAGGATGCAACAACCTTGACCTCTGTTGACCACTTAAATATGGGACTGTTGCTCATCCACAGATGTCAATTCCTGCATGGTGAGATTCACACAGGCTGTAATCAACATGGAACTCAACATGTCAACCACACTTCCCACAAAGATAACCACCTGGCAAAACCTCTCCAAAGCTGACTTTCCAGCCATAAAAACAGGGGTGGATGTCTTCACTGCACCCATGGCAATGGGAAATAGCTGCATGACTGTGGAATCATACACATAGGCACTGTGTAAACAGGTGCATAATAAATGCAAGGTACCAGCCAACAGTACCCAGACACTGTCCTCCAAACACTCGGAGACAATGTGATGGTCCCCTGCCATTACTAAAGTGTACATCAAAAGGAGGACACTGTTGCAGGGAAAGGCCATGTCCCATGACTGCTGAACTCCCTTATTAGCCTCAAACACAACTTTGGATTCCTCATGGAATTCCCACTAGACATCTGTGACAGCAGAGATGCTGCAGACACTAATGACAGTCACAAAAGCCTTCGATAGTTCCATCAACAACCTCTACAGCAATAAACACAAGTGCTGCAAGTTACTGCACAATGTTAATACCTATCCTAAGACAACATATATTGGCCACAGTCTCAGCAACACATTCAGTGCCAGCTTTACCCCTCCCCCCACAAGTGAAGTGGTGAGTGAATGTGTTCTCACATGCTGTATCCCATTTCTCTTCTAGATGTCTGTGTGTCACCAGGGTGTGGCCTAGCAGCAGGGTCACGGGGTATGGCAGTGTGGTGACACATCCACCATGTCATAGGCAGGATACAGTATGTGCACGGTAATCCCCGGTCTGTAACACAGTGATTGCATATACCTCACAGATTATAAGGCTGAGGTTGTACATAGGTATATGTACAACATCTGTTGTAGAATGTTAAATGGTACATGTTCTGGTTTGGACACACCTCCGATTGCTAATAACCACAGCCACAGGGATATTCTTAAGCCAAACACACTGGGATTACTATTCACACACACACACACACACACACACACACACACACACACACACACACACACACACACACACACACACACACACACACACACTTTTGCCAGTACTGAGCTCCATAGGTTCATTGCTTTATAGGTGCGTAGTAGGTGAATGTGCCTGAAGGCTCTACAAGGCTAGCCCAAGGGAATACCCTGGCATCAGGCCACATGAAAATAGTCCCCAGTGTGGCTCAGGTGTATAGTTACTGGAATGGTCCACAGGGGTGGGTATTGTATTCCCCATCCACTCATCCAGATTTCTATTGTGGGTGGCCAGTGATGTGCACTGCTTCCCATGTATGTGATTTATATTGCATAACATGGACAGTGTCGGGGTTGTGCACATATCCCATATGCATGTTCTTTGAAGTGTGGAAGTGTGCTTGAGGTCTCTGGGGCATGTGTGGACAGATTTGTATCTTCTGATGTAGCATTCCTGACCTTGTTTGTTGAGACCTGGCTATGTAACTGAGGTAGTGATTGCACCTACATTAACAGTATGATACGGGTATTCATTGGGGTTATTGGCATCTGTCCATACAGGGCATGTGTATAAGGCATGGTATTCCCTTTGTGTGGTACATTTGTAGACTCTACAGTTGTTGCAGGCATCCCATGGGGAAAATGGCAAAAGAGCCACTGTACACATTGATTGGGATACTGAGGGGATGGAACAGGGTGCCATGTCCTTTCACTTGCTGGATAACACACAGTCAGGAGATGTAAACCATCAAAGTATTTTCTGTAACACATCAAAGTATTTTCTGATGTCAGTGGCACTGTTATGGTCAACAGGCATGTAGTCCACTGCAATCACACTGTGGGTACTATCTGTCAGGCAATATGCAGGGGAACTACCGACATAGTGGTTGTTGGCTAGCCAAGTATGTGTGTGTATGTTTCATGGGTGGAGAGTGGTCTCTGAGTATTAGAAGGGTTGCCTATATTGTTCACTAATCCATACTGTCATGTAGACCTTGCACATGGCACTAGACATTTAGTGTTGTGGATTGCCTACACCAACATCTATGGTGTTTGACAACTGTTGGCCTTGTAATGTGGACATTGGGACATATACTAGGTCCTCAACACAATAACTTAGCAAAATCCACCCCCAATGGATCCTGTTATTACACAATCACACCAACCCCATAAAGGATATTGATGACAGACATAGACACACATTTGCTATTACTGAGATTTGAACCCCTACCTAGCTATGTATTGCTACTACATTATTATACATTTATCACACACACCACAGAGCTTATAGGATAGATTTTGTCCCAAGGTACTTCTAAGGTGAGGAACATCACCAGCCCTTGTAAATACTGGTATTGGGTGATGTAGTGGGTGAGAGAATCCACAAAATATTTTACCCGACACACATATTTACCAGGAGTGAGGTTTGAACCTCTATCTTTCCAGAACATTATGTTACACATTTACCACATGCACTACTGATGTGGCATGGTTTATGATTGCCAACAGGTACTTCTAAGATGAATGATATCTGTAGGACTGCTAAAGTCAGGCACTGAGATGTGTACTGGGTTTAAATGGGGCCAAAATCTTTGATGTACGGACATATATATGTGGACAGATGTACACACACATACACTTGCCAGGAATAAGATAAAACCCCCTACCTACATAGTTATTACTACTATATAGCTCTGCATTTATTGCATGCACAATGGAGCTTATATGTTGGAAAGCTGTCCAAAAGTATCTTTGAAGGTGAGTGACATCAGCAGCAGTGCTAAAGGAGGGATAAAGGAAGTGTTGTAAGTGTGAATGACCACAAACTCAGGTCTCTACAAGGATACACACACTCTCTTATACAAACACTCACATTTACACAGTTGCTAGGATAAGGATTGAAACTCCTACCTAACTAGTTTGCTATACTATAGTATTACACAGTTATCGCAAGCACCCCTGAGCTTATATGTTGGAGAGCTATAAAGGTATCTTTGAAGGTGAATGACATCAGCAGCAGTGCTGAAGGAGGGGTAAGGGAAGTGTAGTGAGTGTGAATGGCCTTAGCCACATTCATCTAGAAACACACATCTCACACACAACTTTACATTTAACAGGACTGAGATTACAACTGCTACATGGATACCTATTTGTACTGTAGTGTTACACAGTTATCACAAGCACCACTGAGACTATAGGGCTGAGGGCTAACCAAATTGAGTATTGAGTGTGCGCATCCATTCCAGGGAAGGTTGGACTCCAGCTCAGGGTTTTGTGTGCTACAGCTGCACCTAGCAAACTGTTTCTGCAGGATATCTGTAGATAGATTGCCAATATGGAGACACAATGGGCTTAGCATACAGGGGATACTGTAACTATTGCTGTCTCTGCTGCTTGTGTGACATGTTTGGTTGTAACACAGATATTCTGACATATGTACTGTTTTACACTGTGATGTGTCATGTCATCAACTACTGACAGTTATCATTCTTTGCTCACAGTTATTTACCGGGAAATACAAGATGAATGAAGCTGAGACCAATATTTTGAGGCTTATAGACTGCACATTCTGGCACACACCTGCCATTGTGGAGGGGTAGCTACAGACAATAGACTGCTGGTTCTGTGTAAATGGTCCAGCACCTTGTTAATATGCTGGCCAGGGATTCCCTCCTTGTGCTTTTCTGAACTTCACAGATTGGCCATATCCTGCTGGGGCCATACCTCTCAACTGTACAGATACACCCAGGTTATCCAGAGGCAGAACTCATATATCTGGTCAGTTTACCTTCACTTTGTGTTTTTTTAAGTGGTTTTGTGGCTATTCATTCATGGGTTTGCAGTCGGGAGTAGTATGGGAGGACATTAGAATTTCAGACTTCACACACTCCATGACATCCATGCTTTTACACCCCTCCCCTCTGTTATTCCCTCCTCCACCGAACATTATGTAAGCAATGTCTCATAGTTGGGCCTTTATCCTAGTAGTATTTATGGTCTGATCCACAGTCATTGTAGTAGGACATGGGGAGGCATGCTACTAGCATTTGTCAACATGGCCTTGCATTTGTTTTCTGTTTACTGTGTTAGGTTATTAGTTGGGAACCCCTGAAATTCCATACATTGGCACTATGGGTGAGGCATGAGCCTTTACCACAGGACTGTAGGCCATTTGAGAGTGCTGCAGGCCATCTGTTACTGTATTTCTACATTGGATTGTAGGGGGGTGCACACCTGCAGACTTTAACATTTGAAATGACTGTACTGGTATTTCGGTTACTCTGTTGGCTATTGCTATTGTATTGTGACCTATCATGCAGGAGGCATATCAGTAGAGTACACATGTTAGATCTTAATGGCATATATTTCAGTTTCAGACTTCTTACCCTTCAGAACTAGAATGCAACTGCTAGACCTGTTGTAGTATGTCTGTGTAGGTCTGTTGGGGGGCTGGTCACCATTGCCATCATTTGGGGCCTTAGCCCGGCCTTTATTCATGGTCATCTATACCTGTCCTGCTGGGTGAGGCTGGTGGTGGGTATGTGACCCTCAGAGCCATACATGTGTGTGACCTATTGACACCCACAGTTCTTTGGGGCATCACATGTACTGTGCTCGGGGGTTGTCACCTTGTGTAGTGCTGCCTAGTATGTTGACACCAGTATTTGTTATAAATTTCCTGCTGTTCCATATAGCTGGCTGCTGCTATCCCATTCAGCCACCCAATTCCCTTACATGTTTGCATCCATATCATACATACAAGTATGAGAACATACTACTCCATTCAGTAATTGATAGAAAGGGTGACTTACATTGTTGCTGGGCCAGTATTTAGGACAGTGCTGGAGGGTTGACTATGTTGGATGCACATAGTACACTTCCTATACATGGTAAACCTCAGGTAGTGTCATGTTTGGCATACCTTTTACTGTATCTGTGAGTCGAAGAAAGGTATCAGTCACTGGGTCCCTGCAATGTCAGTGTGTGTACTATGTGTTGCCTCTTTTGCCAAGGCCTGGGCATACTGTGCATGCCTCCTTCTGCTTAAGAGTCAGGCTCAGGATGTTCCTTCTCCGAGTCCCTCTGTACCTGTGATGGCCTTGGCAATGGTGGGGGGGGGGTTGTGTAGCCCTGCCCCATGCTGTTCCTGCTGCAGCTGTTTCCACAGGATCACATTGTGTAGTATGGCACATACTATGAACATTTGTGTACATGTTGCTAGATAGTACTGCAAATCTCCACTGGATATGTCAAGGCAGTAGAGTCATGACTTGAGCATCCCAAACAAATGCTCTACAATGATCCTGGTTTGTGTGTGTGCCTCATTATGGTGTTCATGTTCAGGTATGTGTGCATTTCTGATGGGTGTCATCAGCCACGGCTCCAGTGTATAGCCAGCATCCCCCACTCTATGGCCATATGGAATATCCCCCTGGCAAATGCCTGATACAGCTGTGAGAAATGCCAGATGTGGGAGCCATGATAGCTTCCAAGGCTGCCAGCACACACATTCATGATAATGCCCTGGGCATTACATATGACCAGGCAGTTGTTGGAGGGGAAGCACTTGTAGTTTATGTAGACCCTGCCCCACTCACTGGGTGGTGCTTTGATGTGGATGTGCATGCAGTCGATATCACCATCTACCTCAGAGTATTCTGCTATAAGGTGGAAGAGACACATACATTTGGTCAATGCCTCATGACCAGTGGGGAAGTATATGTGCTCATTGGCATGTTTTGTTATGGCATCCAGGAAATGGCGGAGTACCCTGGATGCTGATGCCTGTGAGACTTCCATGATATCCCCAGTTGGTCTTTGGAAGGTACCTGTGGCTAGTATTCTTAAGCCTAGATATACCTTGGAATCCACTGGGATGGGTTCCTCTCTATTAAGTTCTGTGTATGGCATGGCTGGCACAGCTCAACGATTTGCTGTATAATGTCCCTGCCCACCCTATAGTGCTCTACTATCTCCAGCTCATGTAGGCCCTGGTAGGTTACCCTGGGACTGTACACTCTTCTCTTCCTCCTCACTGTGAGTCACTTGTCAGCATTCTCCTCCTCACCACCCTCAGGTCTCTAGCACATATTGATAGAGTAAAGCAGCAGCAGCCTCTAACATTTTTAGTTAGTTTTAACAGTTAAAAATTCCCATCTGTGTACACCGGTGATGTAGAGTTTGTGGGAAAAAAACAGTCTGTAGGGTGTTTGCATAGTTTATATTAGCGTGCTGGGCTGCTGCATGTGTAATTGGCTGATTCTGATACACTCCACCTACCAGCTATGCTAGTTATCCTTGACTGCCTTCCTAGTGCTGTTTTCCCTTCCCGGTTCCTCCCTATGTAAGCCCCAAGGCACGCCATTGACTCTGATGAAGCCAGTTGACCTGGAGAAAGCGCTCAGTCTATGTGTGGATTAAATTGTGATTTACTACATTCCTGGTCGATGCCTTATTGTTAGTGTCTGCTAACTTGTGGTTGATGGTCATGGTTCTTTTGCTTCTTTTTGGTTCCTGATTTGGAGCGGTTCAACATTTTTTCTTAGTGAATTCGACCCTGTGTTGGCGTACCTGACGAGGTGAGACCGGGTAATGGAGGTGATTTTGAGAGATCTCAACATTATGATGGGTAAGATGGTTCAAGCTTACAGAGAAGAAAAGCGTGAGAGTAATAGCACACCCACTGACAGTATTACTGACTCTCAAGCCGAGTTGTACACCTTGCATTCGCCTGAGGATATCACACCAGGGCAGAGGACGAATACAAACAAAATGTATAGTGGTGTCCTGAGCAGTGTGAGATCTAAAGAGGGAGTACAAACCCTCGACAATAACTGTAACGCTTGTTCAAATTTGCTTAACAAACGACGGGACTTAGTTTCTTGGTTGGAGGCTCCGGAGATTGACGTCCGAGGTGACGCAAACACAGGGGGACCTAGCGGGCAGCTCCACAAGCCAGCTCTGACGCTGAGGGAACAGATTTTTGAATATGAAAAACTGTGCACTAGATACAGAGCCATTCAACTTGATAGTGCGTTTCTCAAAAAATCAAGAGAATTGCAGCAGGTACCAAAAGGACTACGCGTGTGGAAGCTCCCGATGGGGGTGGACCTGGAATCGGAAGCCGGTGGAGAACTAAAAGAGCTGTTTCAAAGGACAGGTATTGAGCTTTTGGATATTATACTACGCAATAATGAGATTAAAATAAAGCATTTACGTGAGGAAATCACTAAACTTGATGCAAGTATTTCAAATGATTTATTATTTTTTCAACATAAGCAACATTATGAAAAGGTCATTCAGAATATTGAGGTTTTTGTCAATAAAAATGTTGTACGTAAGAACAAAAAGCTTATTAGAGACAGTACTGATTATAAAAACAAGGTTGCCTACCCTCCAGGGCGTGTTAAAACATATGCTGCAAATAGAGGTGGTTATAAGACTAATTTTGTGAACACATGTCCAGATGAAACGGATACCTTGCAGGTGGAGGATGTTTTTTTAGACCCACCAGTAACACTTCGGCGTTCGGAAAGGTTATTAAGCAAGGGGCCGCCAAACGGCAGGACATTTCACCCCAGCCCCAGGAGGAGAGGGAGGAACTCACGGGAAGAATTTTGAAAAGTGAACTTATTGTTGATTTTACCTTGTATCATGATATTGAAACCTTGTTTAGTGAAGGTATTGATTATGTACATTCAGATGATTTAACACACAGTAATTGTGCTATCAATAGGCAAATAACTGAGCAACTCCCATTTGAATTGTTAATGAATATGGGGGAAAGTATGGTCGTTCAAGAAGTGAATATGTGTTGTAATTCTATTTCAAAAACCAGTGACTCAATTGATATTGAGTTTGTGGCTAACAGTAAGGAATTTCATAATGAGGTCAAAACAGTGGTGAATTGTGAACTTTATGACACAACATTTGAAAATGAGAATTCTATACATGAATTTATGGAAGGTGAGAATGCTATTTTGAGGGACAGCTGTGTCAGTAATTCACTAGAGGCATATGTAGGTATGAAGCACGAGATTTTAAAAGAAAAAGGGTTTATAATATATAATTATACGGACTTAGTAATCAATGATGTTTATTTTGAACTTTTAGTAAGGGAAACAAATTTGTACCTAGTTATAATATTGATGTGACACAATTAATCATTGAACTGAAGCTCTATATGAGAAAGTTAAATTTGAAATTACATTTTAATGGAAGGCAAGTAGAGGACATAGTTAACCATGAACAAGGGAAAATAAAAGAAAAAGTACATTCATCCCACCCGAATATGGAACTTAATTCTTTTGAGCATTTAGTAGAATACGAGTTTAGGAGAATCTGCTCTCAGAAAAACAATAGAAGATAATTTATATAATGAGGAGAGAATTTTGCTCAATGAATTAATTTCACTAAATAGATACAGGTTTATGAGACCTGATAAGGGTGGAGGGATGGTGATCATGAGTAATGTTGACTACTGTTGCCAAATGATGAAAATTTTGAATGATGAAAGAACTTATAGTAGAGCGACAAGGAATGAAATGAATAGGGCCTATCATAAAATTGATTTGTATTTACATGATGCACTATTCCAGGGGTTATAAATGAAGTGGAATATGAATACCTCATGGTTAAACATCCTCAGATGGCTAGGTTTTTGGGATACCTAAGACACACAAAGGAACGGAACAGCTACAATTTAGACCCATAGTTTCAGCTAAGGGGTCCAAGATGGAACCCTTGGCGGCTCTTGTGGACACACTATGTAAGGAAGCAATAGTTGATGCAACCCATATTTTAAAAGATTCATGGCATTGTCTTGAGAGGTTTAAAAAAAGTGGAATTTCTACACAATGAGTGTTATAGTTTTCTGACAATAGATGTCATCAATCTTTTTTCAGTAATTCCACATGAACAAGGACTTGAACTTTTTTATGATAGTCTATTGACTAGTCCAAGCTTTGATGTGGAAAGACTTGAGTTATGCTATGATTTAATGGGACTAATATTAAAAAATAATTACATCATATTCGAAAGAGAAATATATCAACAGCTAACAGGAGTAGCAATAGGGGCACGCTGTGCCCCTGTTTTTGCCAATTTAGCATTACTGGCATGGGAAAAAGAACATGTTTTAGGTTCTAACTTTGCCAATAATATAATCTCCTATAATAGATTCTTGGACGATATTCTAATAATCTGGAAAGGGGATGAACAAAGTGTAACAGACTTTGTGGCATACCTCAATGGAACATCTAATTTTTTGAGGTTTACCTATAAATGGGACAAGGATATAGCTAACTACTTGGATATCAAGATTTTGAAGAATGGAATCGAAATAAGTAGTACCATATACAGGAAACCAAGTTATGCTAACTCAATGCTACATTATTTAAGTTGTCATCCTTTACACCAAAGGAAAGGACTAGTCAAATGCCAAATGATTCGACTTTCGAGACTTGTTAGTGATGAGGAAACCTTTAGGTCAGAAATTTACACACTCATAGGTATGTTTTTGGAAAGGGGGTACCCCATAGAAATGTTGAAGAAAATCAAAAAAGAAATATATAGGAAGAGAAGGAGTAGATATATGCCCATTTTGAAAAATAAGAACGAAATTGGAATGACATCAATGTTGAAGCCTAGACGGGCGATGGGGAATTTGTGTGATGAAACATCAAGGTTTATACTTAGATATAATGATAAAACATCAGAACTAAGTGACAATTTGAGGAAATTGTGGGAATACTTCCTGAGTAGTGATGTCAAAGCTGTATTGGGTGTAAAACCAGCTATAACATATGGTAGGGGACACAACTTAAAAGAAATATTGGAAAAAACTAGCCATGACTTTGTAACATCCAGTATGAATAAATGTGGTAGATGTAAATCATGTAGATATATTTCTGTGGGAACCTATCTAAGTGTGGCTGGTTATAAACGTACTATTGCATGCCCGGGTACATGTAATTGTGTCACAAAAAATTGTGTGTATGTTGCATCCTGTATGTCGTGCGAGGCATTTTATGTGGGCATGACAACAAGATGTCTTAAGGAGAGAGTTAGGGAGCATGTTAGCTCTATTAGAAGGAAGGATGAACATAACTCTCTTTACATGCATTCTAAAGTATGTTCTACATATAACAAATTTTTATTTTTTATAGTGGACAGAACAAAACCAAATAGTAATGGTGACACTGGGAATTGTGTAGCTTTACTTGAAACAGAGTGGCAGATAAGACTCAATGCCACAAGGTATCCTGGGTTAAATGAATGCATTGCATTAAAACCTGTATTAAAATATGTGCTTCATTTATTTGAGAGAAAGTACTATTTAGTACTAAAATGTATTTTAATGAATAATTTCATCTAGAGGAAATATAATTTAATCTGGGTGACAGTTTATATGTTGTAATATAATGAAAAATTTTCTATGTAATGTTTATTTTTAAATATTTGTAAGTATATTTCTTTTCATATATAACATAGTACATATCTTTTTATTTTGATTAACATTTTTGCCAAGGTAACTGAATATTTTGTATAAAGTTCTTGGCTCAATGATGGGTTTAATATGCTGTAATTAACTCAATTTTATTGATTTATATTATTTTTTAATTGACTAATTGATTAATTGTGGGTGTATATAAGGAAAGCTGGGTGTTGTTTGTAAATTGACTCTGATGAAGCCAGTTGACCTGGAGAAAGCGCTCAGTCTATGTGTGGATTAAATTGTGATTTACTACATTCCTGGTCGATGCCTTATTGTTAGTGTCTGCTAACTTGTGGTTGATGGTCGTGGTTCTTTTGCTTCTTTTTGGTTCCTGATTTGGAGCGGTTCAACATTTTTTCTAAGTATATGTGCTCATTGGCATGTTTTGTTATGGCATCCAGGAAATGGCGGAGTACCCTGGATGCTGATGCCTGTGAGACTTCCATGATATCCCCAGTTGGTCTTTGGAAGGTACCTGTGGCTAGTATTCTTAAGCCTAGATATACCTTGGAATCCACTGGGATGGGTTCCTCTCTATTAAGTTCTGTGTGTGGCATGGCTGGCACAGCTCAACGATTTGCTGTATAATGTCCCTGCCCACCCTATAGTGCTCTACTATCTCCAGCTCATGTAGGCCCTGGTAGGTTACCCTGGGACTGTACACTCTTCTCCTCCTCCTCACTGTGAGTCACTTGTCAGCATTCTCCTCCTCACCACCCTCAGGTCTCTAGCACATATTGATGGAGTAAAGCAGCAGCAGCCTCTAACATTTTTAGTTAGTTTTAACAGTTAAAAATTCCCATCTGTGTACACCGGTGATGTAGAGTTTGTGGGAAAAAAACAGTCTGTAGGGTGTTTGCATAGTTTATATTAGCGTGCTGGGCTGCTGCATGTGTAATTGGCTGATTCTGATACACTCCACCTACCAGCTATGCTAGTTCTCCTTGACTGCCTTCCTAGTGCTGTTTTCCCTTCCCAGTTCCTCCCTATGTAAGCCCCAAGGCACGCCGTGCATACCCACTGCCCATATGTAAACAGTGCTGCCATTTCCTCTTTTATTTCATTTTTTTGTTTAAATCCCGGTGCATAGCACACACACCTGTTTAGGCTATATACACAGTGCTCAGGCACATCTGACACACTCCTTAGCTGTGCTTAGCTAAGGGCAAACATGGGCCACAGAGCTCCAATGAGCTTACAGCAAGCATGACACACCCTCTTATGAAGTCATTCAACTCTTACATTTGCACTGTTGTATTGCTGCACCTACATGGTTAGGTACAAGCTGACACTTCAATGAAATCTGTGATTCAGTATAACTCCTCTCATTTGTATACCCTAGTGTGTAGGTCATTAGTTACTGCACTTAAACGGACCCTTTCCCCTTGACAACCAGTGCTCCCTGGTATTGTTTACATTCTGCATGCCATTGACTATAATGGCAAAATGCAGACTTAAATTAAAATTGACTTTTCTCATTTTTTTAGCATGATCCTATTTGCACACTGCTGCCTTAAGCTTAAGCACCCAAGAATGGACAAAAAAAGTTTAATTTTAACAAAAATAAACTGTTTTTAATGCTAATAGCCTTATATTTGGCCATTGGCATGTGTGTTTGACTGCAATATATGCTTTCCACAAGGTGTCCTGCCTCTGTTTGTTCAGATGCAGAAATGTATTCAGTTACTAACTAAATACATTTCTGGTCTGACACTGTTCCTGCATGGAGTCCAACCAGCTTCGTGGATCACATAATCACCTCATTTGCATTGTTTAAACCAGCAGATGAGGTGATTTGCATCCCGCACGGCTTTCCATGCAGGAACAGTGTAGGGCCACCGTTTGTGAATCCGGGAGATAGCAGTTTCCACAAGTAAAACATCCCACATTTTCTCCTACATTTTCTCCTGCATTCCTAGTTATTTAATTCTGACAACCTTTATTTATTTTTCACTAAATAATCCTTCAGATTTTTAGGCCTTCTATAGGACAAACTTAAACTACAAAGAAAACTTCTAACTAATACTGTATAATTTCTAAAAAAAAATGTCATCCTTCTTTTACTATTTGCACTGTTTGAGTTGTTAATACTCCATACTCTGTCACAAAATAACAAACATTATCACAAATATCTTTAATATCATCCTTCTTTTGCCTTCTATAATTCATATTTGCATTCCAGTTTAACTGTTAATATAAAGCTTCATCCCTAGCTCTTATATTCACTTTATTATAAGTATCTTTTATAACCTCTAAAGTGCATACATTCATAGGTGTATACTGAGCTAATGGCTACTAGGCCCCTTATAAGTCTAGCTGTGCAACCCAAATGTGACCACAAATTTGATTTATATAAGAGAGTGATTAACTGACTGCTTCTGTTAGAGATGTAGGAGCCAAACCATGGTTGAATTTCTGATTATCCACCCATCAGTCCAAGTTGTGCTTCAATAGAGATAAGGAGGAACTACATGAATGGAAAATCTGTTTCAGAGAATGGGAATTATCTAAGAAACATATCTGTCTCTGCAACATATCCTACTTATGTCTCAAGCAAAATCTAGGTTTTTAAATATAGTTCTTGTGATGTCCTTTCTCTCTGGGTCAGTAATCTAGGAGCCTGAATCCTCACCACTGACACTGGAGATGGACTATTACTTGGGATAAAAATAGATGCACAAAGTATTTCCAGATATAGCTCTCTGCATCAAGCACAATTTCCCTTAACAGCACACAGGGAACACACTCAGTCCGGGGTCTGGGGTTCTCTCTCTCTCTCTCTCTCTCTCTCTCTCTCTCCAGGCCCCCAATAAGACTCCCCACTGGCACATCTGTACAGTTGAATACTCAGCCGAGTGTCCAAGCCTTCCACCACTGTCTCTGTAAAACCAGTGGTCTGTGTCCCTTCTCCAAGCAGCTGACACACACACACACACACAGAGACACACACACACACACACACACACACACACACACACACACACACACACACACACACACACACTCTTCAAGATTTGATTTACACACACACACACACACACACACACACACACACACACACACACACACACACACACACACACACACACACACACACACACACACACACCTGGGAAAGGCTGGCACAGATTTACTAGCTATGCCCCTCTTCCCAGACTATAAGGTAGCGACTGCTACCAGACACTCCAAAGGCTCTTACAAGGGGAGCCCAATTATGCTGAGTAAAATTAATACTAATACAAATTGTAATGTTTTGACCAATGCAGTAAGGCTTTCAGGAGTGGACACAGTGCCACGAAATAAATATAAGTACTCTCAAAGGCTAAAATATTCTCTAAAGGACCAGCCACAATGAAAAGTTTAAGTACTTAAGTACATTTAATAATAAATAATAAAAGAACATGAAAATACTAAATATCTATTTACAATAAACAGAGTTTCAATCACAGGAAATATTAAAATAATACAGATGAACAGATTCACTTAGATACAACAAAGTACTTAACTAATCTCACTATATTTTCCTGACTGATCTCAAAAATTACTATTCCCTGGTTAGTTACTAAAGCAAGGCAAGATGAAGTAGGTCAGTGATGCTTCTATGTCAGGTTACAAAAACAGACTGCTCCGAAACTTCTGTCTCATCTGGTATTAAAACATCATTCTAGTTCTGGATTACAGAATAACATCACATACATCTGGTCATCTGACTTCTGGTTTTCATAGTACTGCTTTACTAGAGGCTGCCAGGATCTAGTAGAGATTTGCTACCTTATGCACCTAGAGGTTTGCTAAGATCTGTTGCAGCTTCTGGAAATCACAAAACAATTTAAAACTTCCATGCTTCCAGAGAAGCAATTAGTTCACTGCTAAAGACAATACAGAAGGCTTTCTAGCACAGAGCTTTTGTCTGTGGCTGCACTGAGACCTGTGAGATACAATGTTTATTGCCTAAATTAAGTAATTTATTTTCAAACTATTTTTTTAAGTTAGCTGGACTGAGATTAACCTCTTCTCTTCTGGTATCCTGTGTTACAATATATTCATTTCAATAGTTAACATACAGTCTGACATACAGTTATACTTCTTTTTCTGTCCGGCAGAACCCCCTGTTAGTACATTTGTAACACAAGCAACTTATACATTTTCAACACAAGCACCTATACAAATCAGTTTGATATACAAATGACATATAATTCTTTACAAAACTCTACCTAGCTATGCTGGCATATGTTGCACCTCCACTGCCTTACTTCTCCTGGCATAGCTGGCAGTACCTCACATCATCATAGTTCTGATGCTGTTTGTTCTGTGGCTGTTAAAACATTTAATCAAAACAGGGTCCAGGGATGCCTTGTATGCTAGGCAAAGATCATCTCTCAGAAGTCAATATATTGCCGAGTAAAGAGCTAGGGCTTTGAGATGATAATCACAGGACATTGTGTTTACTCCCTATATTCTTTTTGGAAGGAGTATTTGTGGACATTCCATTTGTTGCATGTGTCTGGTCAGGTACATACCGAAGGGGGCATTATACTTTATGATGGATCAGATTATGGCAGAGTGCTGTGGTATGATGATCACTCTGAACCTAGATGTCATGCTCTTGCTTATAATTTGAACAATATAGAAGGATGTTCTTACTACCTTTGGCACATGTTGGTCAAAGGCTAGGTTACTATCTATATGAGATCTCTGACTAGTGAATCAACTTTTAAGTGTGTTTTATGAATAACATAGTTATCCAAGGTGGCGGACTTCCCAAAAGGTGCTATAATGCATTCACAGCAGTCATTCTTTTTAAGTGTGCTAATCAATTCACAGCAGTGATTGTGTGTGTGTGTGTGTGTGTGTGTGTGTGTGTGTGTGTGTGTGTGTGTGTGTGTGTGTGTGTGTGTGTGTGTGTGTGTGTGTGAGAGAGAGAGAAATGGCCAGTTAGGGATAACTGGAGGTTATGTTCTGAATTGGTCAGTTTTGTCATTATTGGTTCATGCATTTTTGTTTCATTGCTTAATGGAAAAAAATTGTTCAAAACAATACATTTAAAATGCTGTCTGATAAGTGTGTTTTATTATACAAGGAATATAATTTAGTACAATCAGGAAGGTGTATCAAAGAAAATATGTATGTTTCATGTGCAAGGGGACCTATGATTTGAAAAAAGCCCAAAGGTAATCTTTATTCACCACTGGCCAGATGCATTTCCTTTGAATGTAGGTTTCAAAGCTGTTTCAATGAATGTGAGTTTCAAGGGCAGAGGAGTTTTAATGCCAAGTCTATTTTCAATGTGAGACTGTATTGCTTTGTTTAGCAGATGTCTATTAGTGTCTGTGCTATAAAATGTAAATACAAGTTTTAAATAAATAAAATCCAAACAATCATTGTAAAAGTAAAGCAGTATGCACATTACAGTGTTCATGATAAATGGGGTGAAATAGCCAAGTAATTGGACATTGGAATGGCTGCAGGGGTGAAGGCTGTGTATGGGGGCCCCATTCAGCCATTTTAGTTCTTTGTTCTTCAGTTTGCATTTGAAAGTTGGTATCCCAAAATTTCATTAGAGTGGGCGGGGTTGCACAATTATGTATGCAACTTTTATGTTAATCAGCATACAGATTTGTACCCATTTTTATGGGCCTTTGTTCAGATTTTTGAAGTTTACAGGTTGAGAGGTATGCTTTCTTGGTATTGGGTTTGTCTGTGCTAGACCTTCCTGTAGGATGTTTTCATCTTAGAGGATTTTAATGACTGCTCCTAGTTTGCAGTCTTCTGTGAATCTGGTTATCAAAAATTCTTTGACATTGACTTTGACATTTAAGAAATACTGTAGATGCCAAAGATGAATTGGCCAAGTACATTCCATAGTGACTGGCCTCTTTGTGGATGTGGCCTCACTTATTCTAACCTCCTGGGTCCTAGCAATGAGCCAGCTAGCTATCCAGTGTGTTCTAAAGGGGTTTATACTTAGTTCCATAAGTTTGTTGACAATGCCCAAGTGGAGTATTGTATCAAATGCTTTAGCCATATCTATGTAGGCAGTATGCATTGTTTCCCCTCAACCATTGCCTTTGTGACCTTCTCAAAGATGTCCACCAGTTTCAGTAAGTATGCCCTTCCTTTGACAAAGACAAACTGTGATGGATCCAGTGTCTGGAGGTCTCCTATGTCGTTGTTAATAATTTCAATGATAATTCATTTCATGACTTTGCAAATAAGACTAGGTATTCTAATGGGTCTGTAGTTTCCAGGACTGGTTGAAGGACTTGCATTATGAAAGGGAATGACCATTGCAGTCCTCCATTCATGTGACACAAAATCTGTTTTAAGATTATAGTTAAATGATGACTCCAGGGATCCTGATATGTAGGGTTGCCACCTTTCATTGTGGCTAAAACTGGACCAAATCCACATCCCTTGCACCATCTGTAACCCCACCCATTTCCACCCTTCCCTCACCCACTTTTCACCCATTTTATAATGTCATCATGATGTCAGCCAATGGTGACCGCCTTCGTTTTTCTGTTCCTGATGCCTTTGTTTCTGCCAGATTACTATGCTTTTCTGTAAAAAAGCATAGTAGATCCACTGATTTAACAAACTCCAACAGTCTGTATCTTTTTTGAAACAGAATATTGGAGTTTGTACAGTGTTTTCTGAACTACTGAACAATCAGTTTGATTTCCAGACAGTCCGTCAAAAACAGATAGGTGGCAACCCTACTGATAAGTCATATTTTACATTATTTAGGAGACATCCCGAGATGTTACTGGGACCCATTGAGGCCATGTTCTTGACTTTGATGAGTACAATCAGAACATGCTCCCAAGTTATAGTTGGAGGGGTTATGTTTGAGGGTATTTTGGGGTGGATGTTTGGGGTGGTGTGACAAAGTTGGAACTGGATTTGTTCTCTAACAAATTTGCTATTGTATATTGCCAGGCTCAGTAAATGTGGCACCATCAACCACCAGTTCAGCACATTACAGTGTGCTGCTCTTGAAGTTTCTGACATAGCTCTAGAAGGCCTTATAGTTATCGTTTGCCTGAGAGGCTATTTTAACTTCAAAATTGGCTTTCCTTGACCTAATTAGCCCTCTAAGTTGCCTATTAAGTTTGATGAGTTTCTCGATATATGGGAATTGCACTTCTTCATTTTCACCATAATTTTCCCCTTTTGTTGTATATCCTGTTTAATTTGGGATTCCACCAGGACATTTTTTTCCAGGGGCTAGTCCTGGGCTTGCATCTGGTAGGTACATTAGCCTCTATGCAGTCATTCACATGGCTGCACTTGATAGTAACGTCTACTTAAAAACTTTTTAATAATCTTATTATTCTTATCTAAAAAGTCCATTCTATCACTACATAACCCTATTGTACTAAGTAACTCCCCATATGGTAGAGCTGTTATAGTGTGGGTAGGATGGCACATGATAGCGTGTAATGGCATATTCTGAACACCCACTTTTGTGAATATTACAGGGCTGCTATAGTGTGGGGAGGATGGCTCATGGAAGTGTGTAATAGCATATTCAGAATGCTCACTTTTCTATATATTACAGGGTTGTTATTGTGTGAGGAGGATGGCACATGGTAGTGTGGAATGGCATATTCTGAATGCCTACTTTTGTAAATATTACAAGGCTGTTATAATTTGGGGAGGATGGCATGTGGTAGGGTGTAATGGCATATTCTGAACACCCACTTTTGTGTATATTACAGGGCTGCTATAGTGTGGGGAGGATGGCACATGGTAGTGTGTAATGGCATATTCTGAATATCCATTATTGTATATACTACAGGGCTGTTATAGTGGTGGGAGGATGGCATGTGGTAGCATGTAATGGCATATTCTGAACGCCCACTTTTGTATATATTACAGGGCTGCTATAGTGTGGGTAGGATGGAACATGGTACCGTGTAATGGCATATTCTGAACGTCCACTTTTGTATATATTACAGGGCTGGTATAGTATGAGAGGATGGCACAGGGTAGTGTGGAATGGCATATTCTGAATGCCCATTATTGCATATATTACAGGGCTGTTTTAGTGGTGGGAGGATGGCATGTGGTAGCATATAATGGCATATTCTGAACTCCAGTTTTAACACATTTGCCTGCTTGTCCTATAAGGGTAACATCAAGAAAAATAATTTCATAGTCTTGAATATTACATTCAAATTTCAGTCCATACCTATTCTGATAGATTTCTACATATTTCAGGACATTATGTATGTTACCTCTACACAGAAAAAAAAAACATCTATGTATCTAAAATAGTACATAATCTCTCTTTGAAAAAATGATGCGAATAACTATATTCATCCTCAACCATGTCCATAAATAAACATATGTATGCTCTGCCAGGTTTCTATCTGTATAATCTACATGTGAATGTAAAGACATATTATTTAAACAGAAATCCATTAACTATCCTACAAAATCAGCAGCCAGATTAGCTGGTAAATAAAATTAACTGCCTGTAATCCATCATGATGTCTAATAGTACACAGACTATCAGCATCCAAAGTCATCCAAGAAATTCCTTGTGTCCACCTTACATGTCTTAAGTTTTTCAATAAATCTTTAGAATTTTTTCTTAAATGAAAATAATTAACTGACAAGTCTATAAATAATTACTGACAAACCTACTCACATTTTGTAAGTAGCTCCTACATGTGGCTACACTACATCTACCTGGTGGAGTTTTACTGTCTTTATAAATTTTAATTACAGTAAAAATAAGTCAATTTTTTTATTTTTCATGTCATAAAATACCTATTTTGTTATGAGTCAAATATCCAGTGGCCACACCTTTACACATTAACTATTTTAAGGTGGCAACAGCTGATTGATATTGTCTTGTATATGGAGAATATGAGATGATATCTGCCAGCTGTTACACAAGGGTGGATCAATCACAGATCCTGGTACCTGTAGACCTATTAGTCTCACTAGCCTCATGTGTAATTCTATGGAATGAATTATCTCAGACCTTAATAATCTGGACATTGAAAAATCTGTTAGCCCTGGACTTTCATCATTTTGTCAAATGAAGGTCCTGACTCTTTAATCTCACTAATTTATTTGAAAATAACAATAAATCAGTGAATAGTGGATATGCAGCACATGTAGCATATCTGAATCTGGCCACGGCCTGTAACATTATTACCCATGCAGGCGTTATTGACAGACTTGTAAATCTGAATATAACCCCCTTCCCCTGATTAGCAAGTTGCACCCCCATCTTACCTCCATGTTCCTCTTTTTCCTCCATGTATCACACTCCCCTCCTATCTCATGTGCCTATTCCACCCTCTTCTCCAACTCCTACATCTTCTGCTCCTCTTCCTCATCACTGTTCCTATAAGACTTTCTAGCTTTTCACATTCATAATACTTAATCAATCTCTGGATTCTCTCCTCATCACTACTTCAAATTATTATAACCATTAACAGCTTAACTTAAAATGTATGCTATTATTCTGTCAAATGTGTAAATAGTTCTCACGATCTTTGTATAAACAAGCATTGATTTTTCATTGTGAAACTTCTTTAAAATCAAGCATTTTGTATCATTATTATCTATGTGGAGCTTTTCTCCCCAGGCCTGTACTGAAAATTGTTTCATACCCAGTCGGTCATTCCCAGTAAACAAATGTCAATCAAACAATCAATCAATCATCAATCACTCAATCAATCAATCAATCAATAAATAAATACATTTTGTGTGGTAGATAGCAAACTGGTTGTCTGACAAAACCCATGTCACTCAAGTCACATTTGCCACTTCTGAAAGCAAAATGTTACCAGTGATGTACTACAGGGCTTAGTATTAGACCATCTCCTAGCTGGTATTATTTCTCAGGCTGTCAGTGCAGCACTCATGCAGTATGGATATTTAAGTTTGCAGACGGCCGTTAATTAAATGTTGTTATTAAGTTTTACCACTGACTTACAATCGTTTCAACATAGGTTAGACCATGTTAAAAATTGTCTCAATTTAAAGGTGAAAAAAATGTAGCATAGTTCATTTTGGTAAACAAGACATTTCCACATTCCATATAGGTGACACACCCTTCCAGTCATAAGGGAACTAGACACTGTTATTGATAATTCCTTATCATTTGACCATCACATCTACACATAGTTTGGAAACCTTCTATTGTCTAATTTCCAAAGTAATCTCCACTAGATCCAAAGAAGTCTTAATTCCCCATTACCCGTAGTTCATCAGACCCATTACTGAATATGATGTACCTTTTGGCATGTATTTTTCTAAACATATCAGTCTTGACAGTCCTCAGAGATTCATAATGAAAAGATCAGTGGCCTCAAAAAATCTTAGTTATTAAAACAGACTGGCAGCCATCTCTTTCTGTACTCTCTTATAGGCTCCCTGAAGTGGCTCTGTATCTAGACTTTCAAGCCATGAAAGATCCAGCCCTCTTTGACCTCCTATTCCTTCACAGAACTACCTGTATATCAAATTCTGGTTAAAGGAACTAACCTTCATTAACAGATAAATAAGACGTAGATTCACATCCCAACATACCCATATTTATATTACATGTCAAGCAGAGGAACACCCTTGCCATCTTGAAGGTAAACCCAGATAATTGGATAGACAGTCTCAAATTTGTCCCACTCTATCTTGTCTTTCCTGTCTTGAGGTTGAATGGAACTATTGAATATTTTTTTTGGCTAAGTTTGCAATAGTCTGTAGAATGACTGCCTAGTACTTACGTATGAACCTTTGTCATGTGTGTGGTGTAACATGCACAGCTGAACATGTTATGCCATGCAAAACTGTTTTGGAATCCAGCTATAAATTTTACTCTGTAAGAGCACTTGCCTTATCTTGGTAATTTGGCAGTGTTTGGTTAAATATTCTCCTCAAGAAATATTACATGACAAGCCATAACACATCTTAGCTTTCTAAAACTTTTTTCCTTTCAGTTTGCATCTCTTTTGTTTCCACCCACCCATGTAAAACCTAAGTACTCTAGGGGATGTAAAACTATTAGGTTAATAACAAGGCAACAAATAATTTTTGCAGTTCATACAAAACCCTTTGCTGTAATTATGTTAAGATGGTAGCTAGAATGTAGCAGCTAAAACAAAAACTTTTGCACACCCTGAAATATCCCAGACTTAAAAAAAAAGAATGATGCCATTAATCAGTTTTCTGTCCCATGACAACAATTTGCAGTAAGTAATCCAAGAAGATATCTGGAATCTAACACATAAGCTAAAAACTTAGCCCTGCTCTGAAATATTCCAGCCTTCTCTCAAAGTAGAATTTTGTGTCCAGACCTGTTACCTAAAACACATTTTTAATAAGGAAGAGCCATTAAAATCAACATTTATAAAACAGGTATAGTTCTCAGCAATCTGTTCATAGGGCTGGAAGCATCTGGTTCCTGCTTTTTTCTCAGCACATAAAAATGTGTTAGAAATCTGTAGAAATGTATAGTGTCATCGGTTTGCAAGGCATGCACCTTTGATTCTATGGGACTGGAGGTGGGGGTGGGAAGGAGATTTTGAGCTGCCTCCATCATAGCTACTTCTAACATGTGGTCCTTAACAAATAGATCTTTTTAGCGGAACTTTACATTATTTAATGAAATGTTTCTATACAATGACACCCATGTACTAGTTTATCATAGTCATCTGTCTGTAAGTCCCCATGGATATTTTCTTTCTTTTTTTGTTAGTAAGACCAAGCTTATGTACATTATAGCAGCAATCCTTGTATAATTTTGAACCAACTAAGTGGTATAGTTTTTTCTTGTTGCTGAAGTAAAAATCAAATATGCTTTTCCTTGTAGTAAGCACTAGTTAAGAAATCTGGCTTATTTAAAATTACTTAACAAAGCATAATTTGCTTGCACTAAGCACCAAGTACACAGTTTGGCTTTTCCTTGTTTAATTAACCAAACATGATTCACTTTGACAGGGCACTCAGTTTCAAAATATTTGTACTTCCCAAAGTTTCCAGTTGCCTCTGAACTATTTTCTGGAATTCAGTGATCCATATTCTTTACTGTTTCTTCATTCCTTATTGCTCCTTTTCCTCCTGTCCATTCCTTTGTTTCTTTTTGCAAGCTGGATTCTAAAATATAAAAAACTTGAGGGTGGACAGCCTCTACCATTCCATCCTTGATATTAAACTTAAACCTGATCGAGGACTGATATCATCCTGAAGGGTGGGAGCTGCAGAATTCAATAGGGAACTGATATACCTAGGCAAGATAATATGATTCCGAAATATTTTATTCTAACAAACTGCATTACTCATTCTAGGCATAGAGCAAAGCTTTCCAAGCCAGCTGAAGTGATCTGGCAGAGCAGCTCCATCTGTATTATGCAATAATGGAAATGATATTGCAAACAGGGAGCCTGCTTGCAGTAGCAATGTACAGGTCAAGCTGTTCTTTCATCACACTGTTCAGCTCCATCTGTATGTGGAACTAGGTAGTGCAAGCATTCTGGCTTTCTATTTGATACTGCCTACAGTAATTTTTCCCACATACAGGTGGAGCTTTTACCATGCCATGAAGCCCACTAATTTCAAAGGGCTTTATTTTTGATTCAGCATTGTATGTTAGCAAGGATTGCCAATGTACAACATCAAGTAAATGTGATGTGGAGCGCCTGATTTCCCCTTTTGGAATTGGGCACAGGGCTCTACCATTCCTCATTTGCACAGGCCAAAAGGACAGTGGCTGAGTCCTTTCTTTTGGTATTGGCTGTAGTATAATTAGTTAATGTGTTACACCATGCCAAACCTTTTTTGTAATCCTGCCATGTTTTCCTCTCTCTCTCTCTCTCTCTCTCTCTCTGTCTTATCTATTTTTCTTGGAGTTGCACCTGAAAGGGCTCTTCTTGTCTACCTACTCCACTTTCATCTGTGTTCCTACAGTACCCTTCTGCCCCTCCATATCTCTCTGCACTTCCTGCTTCTCTTCTTGCCTGTCATACATTCCAGCCCTCCATCTGGGCCTCCCCCAACCTGTAGAGCCTTTTGTTTTCACCCTGGTATTTCCACTAGGCCTGCAATCCTTGGGCCGTGCTCATACAAGTAAACAAAAAAATGCAACTAATTTGTACCGCTAACCTTTGTCATAAACCAAACAAATGATACAGAGTACAGATCTTTAATACAAATCAAACAGGTGGTTAAGGAGTTAGAAGCCCCCAGCAAACAGATATTAAATTATTAAATACTTGAATGCACTTATACAAGTACATGAAAAATGCTACCGGGAATGGATCATTTGTAATGCTAACCTTAAATATGAACCAATTAATCTACTAATATAAAATGTTGATTTGAATAAAATGCTCAGAAATGAGTCATTCATACAGAATGTAGCCTGTTAAAATGCCACAAGTGTGGTTAAAGGGGACAGTAGCACCTTTTACAGGCACAGGTCCAGCCTTAGTTAAACTGGCACCTTAGAGAAGGGCTCCATGGCAACCACCCATTGTCCACTGCCTCCAATTCCTGAGACACATCACCTGGTACTCTCATTGTCACCCATCCTAGCCTATTCCCAACATCTAGATTACTTTTTTTCTTACTTTTTTGACAGTTTGTTTAGCTGTTTTGTTTTTTTCCTGCTGTTATTTATTCACTCAGCATGTTGTATCTAGTCAAGACATTATTCTGATTACTGTGGATGAAAGAACTGCATTAAGCAATGGGGGGTTTATATGTACTGAGATGTAGTTAAGAGTATTTTTAAACAAACTTTCATCCAGTGATGGCCGGAAGGAAAACCATTATCAAAGAAATAAATTCAGTCTTACTCTTCAAGTTTTTTTACAGCATCTTTGTAGTACTCCCTAACTGATGAAGAGTACTCTGTAATTACTGCTGTGGAAATAACTATCCCCGGTATTCATGAAGCTTGCGCCAGGCGCACGCATAGCGTAGGCGTTATAATGCCAAATATGGCCGCCGAGCGATTCAGGTACGATCCAATTCCACGTGCACTACCGGCGTATGCCAGATCTGCGCAGCCCCCCGGCGTAGGTATGCTAATCACCCCATGTGCAGTGTGGCACCATGCAAATGAAGGCATATAGCGATTCATGAAGTGGTGCAGGCGTAGCATAAGCCCACGGAAATGTAAACCAAAAAAAAACGGTTTACATTTTCCCAAACATAACAACGGAGTAATGGAAGAGGGCCAGACCCAGGTATCACAATGTTAACATATGCCAATGGCGAAATACACAGACAATGGCATAAGAAAAGATGCACAACACGTAAATAACAACTTTAATGTCATGTCCACAGTAACTCACAGCAGAACCGCAGGACATGTGTGCGGAAGGTGTAACATAATGAAATAATATAAAAACGTTATAAAATAGCATCGTAATAGAAATCAGGTTTACAGCATAATACACCATGGTATGCATGGAACACCACAATCAAGGTGCAAGGGTTGCCAAGGACTCGCGGCAGTCTTCGGCATTGTAACTATGAATTAGTAGTCAATGCCATGCAAATGAGGCAGATAATACTGAATCACAAATGTCCCGCCGGAGTAAGGTTGTACCATACGGCACAGCGGTAAAACACCGAGGAGTGGCTCAGAGGAAATACATGACATCAGCAGAGAGGTGTGCCACCGTAGCAGTAAGCACATTGGAGCATAGCAAACCTGGGCTGTACGTCGCTAAGCAAAGCTGCAGGACAGGGGTGTGGAGTAATTGTTTAGCTGAGAGCACACATTGCGCGCAAAAGTGCATGTGTACGAGGATGACAACGTTCCCGAAACCCAGTAATCTGACGCACGCCCTGCAAACAATAGCAGAAACAGGAAGGTGATGGGAAGAATATAAGGAAATGCGGAAGAAGTGTAATTGGAGTACTAATGAGCAATCAACACCAATCAACCCACGAAGGCCAATCGACGGCAGCTGACAACTCTGCATGCAGAAACCTGCAAAACGGGATAGGGGAGGCATATGAATGCAAAGAATGTAGGGGAGGTAGCGGATTGCAAAGATAGAAGACCTGACACAGCAGAGTAAAGCAAACTGGCAGCAGACTGGCAGCAGCACACAAAACGCATGATATGCCATGTCCTTGAAAGTACAAATGACAGTGCTCTGCAGGATGCATGCCAGAAAATGGTAGATGCAACGTGCAGAAATAGTAAGGGACGGTCGAAAGGTAATCCATGGCAGGCAAAAGTAATTCAACACAAAAGGCAACACCATTGTAGTTCCATCAGTAAAACACAGAAGATAACCTGTAGCTATGGCCGTACAAACACACCCTATGACATCATCGGTGTGTGCAGCACAATAGTATAAAGTGTGAATGCACACAACACACAGCCGTGTATTCCCAAACACCGCACCATAGGTGTAAACACATGGGGAACTTTTAAAATGTACATGTTGGGAGCTGCCATAGCTGTGATCCATCAGCATTTGTTAGAGACTGACGGTGTTGTGGAGGAGGATGCCGACAACCACCGCAGGCTTCGGAGGAGAAGGAGAGTGTTCAGACCAAGGGTAACCTACCAGGGGCTACATGACCTGGAGATAGTAGAGCATTACAGTATGGACAGGGACATGTTACAGCAAATAGTGGAGCTGTGCCGGCCATGCCTGAGAACAAGAAACAACAGAGGGGAACCCATCCCAATGGACACAAAGATATGTGTAAGCTTGCGAATACTGGCCACAGGTACCTTTCAAAGGCCAACTGGAGATATAATGGGCATCTCACAGGCATCAGCATCCAGGGTACTACACCAGTTCCTGGATGCCATGTTACCACATGCCAATGAGCATATATACTTCCCCAGATCTCAGGAGGAGTTGGCTAGCAATATGCGCCACTTCCACCGTGTGGCACAATACCCGGAGGTACTGGGTGCGATAGACTGTACGCACGTGCAAATCAAGTCACCACCTGGTGAGCAGGGTAGACGCTACATAAACTGCAAGGGAGTCCACTCCATCAACTGCCAGGTCATGTGCAATGCCCAGGGCATTATCATGGATGTGTGTGCTGGCAGCCCTGGAAGCTACCACGACTCCCATATCTGGCATGCCTCACAGTTGTATCAGGTATTTGTCAGGTGGGACATCCCACATGGTCATCTCGTGGGGGATGCTGGCTATGCACTGGAGCCGTGGATGATGACTCCCATCAGAAATGCACACATACATATGCAAGAACACCATAATGAGGCACACGCACAAACCAGAATAATCATAGAGCATGTGTTCGGGATGCTGAAATCACAGTTACGGTGCTTGGATACATCTGGTGGAGCCTTACAGTACTCTCCAGGCACATGTGCCCACATATTCATAGTATGTGCCATGCTACATAATATGATCCTGCGGAAGCAGCTGCTGCAGGGACATAATGGTGAAGGGCCACAAAGCACACCACAATTTCCAAGGCCAGTCCAGGCACAGAGGGTTCCAGACCATGAACACACTGTGCCAGCCCCAGTAGGCAGATGGAGGCGTACCCAATATCCCAACGCCTTGGCAAAGAGGGAACGTATAGCACATACTCTGACAGTGTAGGCCCCATGGACTGACTCCTCCCCACCTGCACACACAGTAAAATGGACGGCACACAAACATGACCACCTGTAAATTGTAATGTATGGGTGGCCCTATGTGTGACTCCTACATAGGCAGCCCCCAAACACTGTAAACACAACAGCCAGTGGAACATGTAATGCCAACACCTGAACAGTACATGAGTCCTACAGCATATGGCGTTGCTGTGTGCCTGCCACGTTCGCCGCAAGACGTATATATATAAATATATATATATATATATATATATATATATGTGTGTATATAGATATATATGTACACATATACATGTATATAATACAGATAGAAAGGGAATTAGAGGGATATAAGGTGACTTAGATGTATCCAGCGATATCTGTAAATAGTATAGATAGTGCAACGACAATCAGAACATCTGGGAGGTTCAAAATAATAGGATACCACCAACCATGGAACGTGTAACATACCGATATGCATAACCACGAGGCTGAAAGACCGACAGAACACAGTACTGGAACAGTACATGCACGTGTAATAGTATGATGATATGAAGGGAGAGTTAGTCACTGCTGCCGGTGTTGCGGTCCACGTAGGTACTGTGTGCAATTGTCCCCGTGAGTACCGTAGTATGTGTATGTGTGCGTTGAGGGTGCCGTGTGCGTCGCTGTGTGAGTGTAATGTGTGTGTGTCTGCAACATGTCTATGTTGGTGCCAAGTTAGAGGCAGATCAGAATATTAGGTGTAGGCATACGGTAAACTAGCCTCATGCATATGTTCACTACTAGTCCCAGAGTAGTAGTGACAGCCCCACCCTGGCTAGGTGTGTCCTGACATAGAACGATACAAAGTGAAAATGTTCGAGATGGTAGCACAGGAATATGTCCCATAAGAAATGTAACAGACATATGTAATAGTCATGCCTGTATGTACGACACTGATATGTTACATGCAATATGATACATTGACAAAGTCACACAACAATAGGTATGTATCGCGGAAAAAAGTATGTGCTACCTCAGTACTGACCGTGCCTACGTGTTGGCCCGTAAACACCGCTGTGTGTTCCACAAGTGTCAAACAATTCACATATGAAAATGTGGCACCCACTGGCAAACAGGCTATTTTAACAACACGACCACAATGACTGCAAATATCTGGGACAGAAAGACAAGGGATAGTTGTCACGTACACATAGCCGCTGATATACCACATAAGTTACGGAGGTATACATGCATCAAGCTCACCTGCAGATGATATCGAAACCAATTAACAACAGCCCAACCTACAATCCCATAACAAAAGACTATTAACTGTTAACTCTCCAAGTAGGGATGGAGCACACAGACAACTATACTGCTTACAAGATGCAAGGCCCACAAACCGTACCCATTACGTACAACCACCGATATCCCCCACTGTAGATAATAAAGGAATACAAACCATAATAGCAGCACAAACATACAGTCAGTCAATGACATCTGCATAACCACAACATACCGTGTGGGAGACACAATTAAAGGTGGATGCATAATTGCATGCGTTGTATAATGGAAAAAAACAGACATGTTACAGGTTTTGAATGCAATACTCCATTATCATTCGTCGGTAGGACAGGTACACCCACATGTTGAACCAAATACTCCACCTGTCACACACAATCCACGGGGGACATGAATCCAAAATATACTTGTCCCATGCATAGCAGTTACAGTTACACATAACATAACACAATACAGACCATCTCCACGAAGGTAGGGCAAATAGCCAACGCCCAGGTGCAGAATCCAATTATATCCCAGTGTCGACGCGTAATTTCCGAATGGAGTAGATGCACAGGTGATATGCACGTAATTACTCACTGAGGGACAGCAATTGGTGGGATGAATTCACATGTTGCAGGTATCAACGTATATAAGGATGACTCTCAAGATATTCAAACCGTATGCTCATACTGAAAAAATGTCCTACTATCGAAACTACTGTAAACAAAAGGAAACGATACTAAATAAAATGAAACGAAACACCAACAACGTATGTAGAACACACGATATGTAAGGTTGTGTAATGCATGATCTATATTAATAAGTTGTACTGTATGTGAATGGTGGTTGTAATTAATTACACTTGTCCGTAATGCATAAAGTGGTGAAAGGTAGTTATGTAGTGATGTCTTGCTGAGCATACCAACAATTGTAGAAACCATGTGTACAGCAATGGGACATTATGTACACAGCAGAGACACCACAAGGGATGCTACAGGAGGGCATTAAAGAGAACAATGCCATACCACACGCTGTTGCTGGTAGTGGATGTCCAACAAGGAAGTGCCATAGCAGGGGATAGTATATGTATGTATACTGTCACAGCACGCATGTGTATGGGCATATACCGTTGATGACATATGTAAGGTGTGGCCGACGTGCAAGTATGCTCTGCATTAGGGGATACTATGTGATATATGTGTAATGTATAGTTGTCTAGGTAGATATGACAGATATCCTACACAGTATCACAGGCATATCATGCATAACACAGGTATCGCCTATTGGTATGTACAATAACAGGATACATATGGCCTGTAGGTATGGGACATAGTAGTAGCATGATAGCTACTCTAAATGGAAGGGACACCAAGTAACCATGCACAAAGGACATGTAGTAGCTGCACAGGTGCATAGTGGGCTACTATGCAGTCTGGAAAGTCCATGTGTAAGCACATGTACAGTGTACACAGTAGTGTCACCTCTCCATGGTAGTGTCCTGTGAACAGCAGAGCCAGGTGTCAGCTGCACCTCTACACAGTACAGCTGCTGTGGTGATACCAGGACTACATATGTCACCCAAACACCAAGGGAGGTATCACATGAACAGTGCTACTGAGTGTCCCTGCGGGATGTACATAGGACCTATGTTCCACAGCATGGTGTGTGTTAGGTTTGTGGATGTAACACAGAAGCACATCCCATGCAGTGTGGTGTGTGTGCACATATCCAGGAGCATTTTGTTCATAGTGCCCACCGCAGATGTCATGTATGAGGAGTATATGCATCAATAATGTGGTGGACATGGGCCCTGTCAGAGCAGAAGAAGACACCCCCGAGTATGTGGTATGCAGATGTGTACAGATGTGTTGTCTGTAGTTCAGCCGCATATGTAAACTGTCTGAGCTCAGTAAACATCATGGCATGTCAATGTTGTGCCATGTAAAGCTGTAGCTGTTGTTGAAGGTACACCATAAATGTGGTATTGTACCCTTGACTGTGTGTAGATGTGTGTAGTTCAGAGGTACAATGGCTACCTATGTACCAGCATCACACACAGTACAGATAGGTGTGGCCTCAAAGAAGGATATCCATGCCACAGTGGAATACGGTAACCACAGGACTGTGTGTGACATATGTGTGTACTGCAACCATGTACAATGTGATATGTATGTAGGGGACCACTGGGTGAATGGTGTAATGCAAAGGTGATGTGCATGCACCTTGTGTCATGCAGCTTGATGCCATGATACTCATATGAAGTATCTGTCACAGTGACACCCGTATGGTTGGTATCAGTATGAGCTGGTGGAGCAATAATGGTGCACGGTATGTAAGTGTTTGAAAGCTAGGCATGGATAGTACTCTGTGACAGCATGTTCTGTATGTAAGCATATACTGAACATGAGTGGCCCTATGACTGAGGACCGTGTAATGCAATATGTACCTGACATGTAGTAGGCACTATGGTATGCTGGCACCACTGTGTTTACTGCCCATGAGCCACATAGCATAACATCCTGAGACACAGGGTACGATGTGCAGGTGGATGTGTATGTTGTCAATTCCACAATGTGGAATGGTGCTGAAAGGCAATGTGAGGACAATGTATGATGTGTGGACCTCCGTACCATCAGCAACTGCCCTGGCAACTGTATGAAAGGTGCCCAGCATGTGTATGGGCCTTGCTGTGGCATTCACAAGCCCAACCCGGGTGCCAGAAAAGGACTGGAGGCCATCAATGTCTGTGGGAATCACGTTCCTGATGATGTGCCCCATCGCCATGCAGAATGGTCCAGTCAGGAGTGTATGACTATAGCCCCACTCATGCAATGCGGTGCCACCTGTTTGTAGTGTGATAAATGCTGCTGTGTGGCATTCAGGGTCTACAATGTCCGACAAAAGGCTAGCAGTGAATATAGTGGCCTGGTGTGGAGACATATACTGAACAGGTTGGTGGGACATTACAGCCAGGGACATTGGAAGGTGACATTGGGCCAGTGTCCCAGGACATATTGGGTGTATGTCAGTACTGTGTATGTGACCACAGGGACACTACGATGTTCATGTACGGCTTGCGACCCTGTAGTGAGTGAGAGAGTGTATTGTCGGTAAGTAAGCCATCCCTTGGCACGTTGCCAACATTACCTTAGTCTGCAATGTTTGGTTGACTGTTGTGACTGTTGTATGTGACATCAGATGTGGAGGTTGCCAAAGAATACTGACATACCAGCACAATGCCTGAGGCCCCACACCGCAATGTGTGGCAGTCATATTTAAGTAGCTAGCCTTGGAGTATGTGATGATGGACCTTGTGGACCCACCATGGCTGACAGGTGAGGCACCCCACACATGTGAATGTACACCACTGTGCAACAGCCTGTACCTGTGGTTGTACATCATATGTTCATGGAACATGACCACCACAGTGGCGTCTGTTATCTGGTCAGTACCACCATGGCTCTGTGTGGAATAGCATGATCCCTGCAATTGTGTACATGTTACTGAAGTGCACTGTGGTATGTGTCAGCATATGTATGTGTAGTGTCCATCTGCTCAGGTGTCATGATGTTAACAAATGCTGTCAGCAGACGTCTGTAGTAGTTGTTGTAGTACACATGTTCTGTGTATGCTGTGATGGGTGTGTTTACAGGGTGTGGCTAGCAAGGGCGTGTAGCATATGTTTTGAAGCCACCAAAGAGGGGATAACCCCAGGTGTGTCACACCAGTCACATGGAGGTAGTGTTCATGCTAAGGGTAGTGTAGGGATTGTAGGTGTTGTGTATTGGTTTATCCAGCTGAGCGGAGTGTATGACTCAAGCATGTGTAGGTACATTTGTGTCTATCCCAGGGAAGTGTGGGTTAGTGTCAGTCACACATCAGTAGTAGCTGTCTGAGGCCCACTGTCCACTATACCAACACAGAAGGTATGTAACCCGTGGTGTAAAATGTCGACTCTGTCATTTGTTACAATGTGTATAGCGGTCACAAACACAGTTAGCTGCACATGGAGCACCTATGATGCATTGTGCTAAGCAACTATCCAGGATGTGTGAAAAACACTGTGTGATGTGTGAACCCCTCATCTGTGGGTGTTCCGGTCCAGGTATGTGCCTGAAAGGTACGGTCCGTGTGCAATCTGTCATTTGCAGGTGTTCTCTGCAGAGCCTAGAGGCAGGTCCCAGTCACTGCAGAGATGTGTGAGTGGTGCAATAGTAGGTGTGCCTCACTTGTGTGCATCACAGTGGAAGATGCAAGCATTGTTCCACATGACCCCATGTCGTGCTTGCCAGTTACTGCCCTGCTATGTGAAACCTGTTATGTGAAACTGCCAGAGAGGCAGTATAGCATCTGAAGACGTACATGTGCGCTCTACTCCCCAGGCTGACAGCTGCAAGTCATGCATGCCACAGCATTGTGTTTGACCTGGACTGTCATAGCAGTTAGATACCACATGCCTGTGGAATGACAATAGGAGCATAGGCAACTATTGCAGTGACACAGTAGGTCAAAGTACAGTGTTCTTGTGTCCAGACCAATGCAGAATGCACACCATGGCTAGACACACACCCTTAGGGCTATAGCACCGGTGACCCATTGCATGTCCCTGCACACATAGTCTGTGTATTGCCATCACAGGGCAGTCACAATAACATGATGTATGAGAGATATATTGTACCAGGTGATGTGTGTCATGTGTGTGTAGGTTGAGTTGCAGAGGTGTTCACCCGTCCGCAACATCTAAGTGAATAATGCCTTGTGTAACATGATGTGTGGAACTGCATTGTGACTCACAACAGAGTCATCCGTGACTGGTGTGTTGTGAATGTTGTAATCCATGAGTCTGCGGGATATACACTGGTGATGTTGGCTGCTATGATGGGGGCCACCAGTGGTGCCTACAGTGGGTATACAGACATATTGCATACGTTGTTCTTGCAGGACTGGCCAGTGTTGTAGATGATGTGGGACTACGTGATGGGAGGTGTGTGATGTGAATGTTACACATCCAGAAATGACCGTCAGGTGCAGTCATGGTTGTCGACAGCATCACCCCCATCCACAGCTGTCAGCACCCTGTCCCCAAAATGAGTAACAGTAGCCCTCATACTGTGTGACTAATGTGCAGATCGTAGAACACCTACTACTGGCTGACTAACAGTGTCAACTAGGAAGAATATATGATGGCTGATATACGCTGCTCTAATGTATAAATATGATATCCCAATGAATTACTATGATTCCCATCTATTAAGCCATGGCTGGCATGTAAACCATGTACAACAATGAATGTGTGACAGACCCTTCCAATGTGGAACCTTGATGAACATGCACCTGTTAGAACACCAAATGAGGTATGTTGCACGTAATGATGCACATCTGACAGCTATGGGCCCAGCATGGATGCAGAAGCACATCCCCCACATTCTGTACTGCTGTATGTTGGTAGGTGAGCATTGAATGAGTACATGTGACAGTTGCTGTATTGCCACATGTACGACATATCCGTCATATAGGAGTAGCACTGGTACGTGACAGTTGGACATGCCTGTACATACGACCATGTCCCACAGGATATGTGTGTTACGTGTGTACAACACCTGTCGTACCTTCAGCAAGCTGGGAAGTGTATGACTGCCAGTGTACCTGTGTGACATGTTGTGCAATGGGTGCAATGGTAATCAGTAGCGCATTACATGCTCACATGTCCTGCACAAGTGCATAGCTTGACCATACAATACATATAGGGTGTTGGATAATAGCAACCCACAAGAGGTGATGAGTAAGGGTGGCAATGCACTATCACCTTTCTGGGTAAGGTGTGCATGTCCATGACACATTAGCACTTGAGATGTTAGCAGTACAGCTGTACAGGGCAGCATGTATATTTGATTACAAATACCTTTGCGTGTTCCACCAGTGGCCTGTTGACAGACAGACAACAACAAAATGTGCAAGAGTGACATGTGCACAGCACATCACTGCTGGCTACAGTAGAACAGGGTTAATGTGTTGACGTGCACAGAACATCAGTGCTAGCTACAGTCGAACAGGGTATGTGTTGAACCCCACCGTCATTGTAGGCCATGCCACACAGACAAATGTCATGCATCTGTGTATGTACGGCTGGGAATGGAACTGACCTAGCAGTATAGCTGTGTCAGTGTTGTGAACAACATACAGAATGGGCTGTGTGTGTGAGGTGTGTGTCATAAGTGTACGGTCTGATGGATGATACCAGCATTGTCACCGCAATGTGAACATCCCCGTCCCCATAAATGAATACCTAGGCTGTGGTCAACACCATGGTCACTGTGGAAGGGATGGTGCTGTGCGGTGCACCCGCCGACATGGTGATGACTCCAGACACCGGAGATAGTCATATGAGGTACCCATGTCAGGTCAGGGTGCCATCCATGTACACGGGAGATCACCGTGCGGGCATATACAGCACTGTGTTGAACAATATTACAGCACATAGCACCTGTAAGGGGTAATGTTTATGCATGGATGTGCGATACCAGCATGCACAATACACACCCCCACCATGCAGCATGCTGCCTACCTTGCAGAAGGACATTGTCTACACCATGATGATGGACATGCTACATGTCCATATACCTATATAAATGACATATGTCATGGACAGCCACCATCCTAATACTGGTTTTCCACAGGCTGGACACATCCCTGTGCCATATATGTGATATACCCCTGCCATACCATGCAACCCTGTCCATCAAGGCTGCACGTGTCATCACAGTCATACATGGTGTGATGGCCACATGGTACATGCACTATCAACTGACTGGATCAGTAATGTGGCACTGATGCACCTTGTGTTGTCACAATTGCTGTGTGACAGCATGTAAAACGTGTGTGCACATGCTATGGTTGATGACCATCCCTGCAAATGTCGTCTGAATAGCCATTGTTCCATGTGTATCACATGTGCAATACAGGTGAGCCATGGCAGGATGTTCAACACCCATACAGTGCTGAGTAGATGTATATGACAAAACACATGCATGTACAGGTGTCCATGTGTATGCGTGCATTGTCACTGCTGAAGTCCATAACGGCTGTGTCTGTGTTGCTATGTGACATATACACAGCATCCAGGTGAACAGTAGTACTGTGGACACATCAGGTCAAGTGCAGATTGGTAAGAACACAGGTGCGGGCAAGTACACATGGCCACAGCAAGACACCATCTACATGGAGTATGTACACTGTAATGAGTTGACACAGAGATATGATATGATATCCACTGCATAAGGGTGTGACAGGTGTGACACAAACACGTCAGCCGTGTCAGTGTCATGATGCTTTTCAAAGATTACTGTGCAGATGTAGTAGATGTCATAGCAATGTATGTTCAGTGGTATGCCAGTACAACTGTGAGAATGTGACCTGTCACCATCATTATGTCTTACAGATAATGCCACTTTCACGCCTCCCAGCCTTCAGCCGCCAGGAGGATGATGTAATTATTCCATTGCTCCATGACAACTATGACGTGCTGTTCAGCCATGTGCCACAGCATGCTCAGCAGCGGGATGACCTGTGGCAGGATATACGCAGGAGGGTGAATGATGTGGGTGGCAACAACCGCACCTACCAGTAGGTACGCAGACACTGCATGGACCTGATACGGCATGCAAAACAGCATGCCACTGCAATTGCCAGAGAACAAGGTGGAACAGGTGGTGGGCCACCAACCCAGCCCCCACTCACACACACAGAGGAGCTACTGGCCAGTCTGGGGACACCCAGGGAACAGCATACGGAAACACTAGCCACCATCGTGGAGGTGGGTGTCTCCCAACCAATGAGCCTGGAGTTGCCTGGTAAGTCAGTACTGCAGATATGAGTATGATATCCAATGTAGTTGCAGGTGTCACTGTACATCATGTAAAGTAACAACACATGCTAGGTATATGGGAACACAAGCTGCATACTACAGTATGCTACGTTGTGTATGCACACATGTGCATACCATATGCTACCACACAGGTAAATGTGTTCACATGACAGTGCAACCTGTGGCTGTCATACAGTTATGGATAATGTTTCTACTATTGTGTCACGCCTATACAGGTACCTCTGGCGTGTCGCACAGACATGGGTCCGTCGCAGGTGAGACTGTTGTCAGTATCAGGCATGTTACAGTGTAGATTTATTTACCATGTGGCCAGTTATAACTTGCACACCTGATTTTTGTTCCAGTCACGATATACAGGTTGCACCACCAGACATACACACATGCCACCCATGTGCAATAGATACAACCGTTATTATACACCGGCATGAAACCACAGTACCTGTCAATGTGATATGTGTGGTCAGCTGTGCATACAATGGTGGAGGTGTTCTACAATGGATGCATATGTAGTATGCATTGGAACAACATTTGTGGTACGCACACAGTACCACATAGTGAGCTGTGATATGGGCAGCCCACAGGTGTCACCATTGTGACATATGCCCCTGCATTGTGTGCACACATTGTGACATGCCACCCGACATGTCCCAAGCATGTAGTGTTCTATCTGCAATATTGTCACACCATCACATGACCTGCACCCAACATAACAAACATCCAAACTGTTGTCTGCATAGCCCTGTGGATTGTGACAACTCTGACATGTGTGGGTGTATGTCACATGGGACAACACAGACATGTGTACAAGATGCCCATCACACACAATTGTCCAAGACACGTTCACACATGGCCATGGGTGATAGCCAGAGACATGTTGCCACACAGTACTTGTGATGTGGATAGACCCCGTTGCACATTGTCCACACATAGTCCAAATCATAGCTGTAGTGGACCAGTTATACATTTGATGTGTTACACCGGACAACCTAAATGCCTGTCTGCAGCTACCGGAGGGGTCACTGATGTCTGCCATATACGATCTGTGGAACAGCATGACTGTGTTGCAGTCATGGCTATGCAATGCATCCATGTTATGCATTCTACAGCAACATACATGCGTCATGTTGCCATGCGATGGCACAGTGCCTGTACTCCACACTGTATAGCTATGTAGATGGCTCACACTAACCTCACATGCACATGCACATTTGCTAAACATGCATTCTATCTGTAGGCTGTACACACAACACTGCACTGTGAAGGCCATTATGATGCTGTACATGTGTCAGGACACCATTGTGTCAAACATGTATACATGTTACTGCACATGTCAGCGGATTACATGTCAAGGTAACGTCAGCCATGTGTACTGTTAACCTGTTCGTGGCCACATGGTGTATCACGGTGATGCATGCAAACTACCATGATTGTGTGTACTGCATGACTACTGATATGACACCTGCTTGATGTAGTGTGCACCCCAGGGTGGTATGCATACTAACACTATTAATGTCTGAGCTGCATTCCCTCTGCTATAGTGCAGGAATGCTGCATGCCATCTGAAATATCACATGCATGGTGTGACTGTGTGTGTGTGTGTGTGTGTGTGTGTGTGTGTGTGTGTGTGTGTGTCTGTGTGTGTGTGTGTCTGTGTGTGTGTCTGTGTGTGTGTGTGTCTGTGTGTGTGTGTGTGTGTGTCTGTGTGTGTGTGTCTGTGTAATGTACCATACAGTATTTCTTTGCATTCACAGGTGGTGTAGATGCGTTACCCTCCTGCGGTCCATCTGATGTTAGTGTCCCCACAGATACTAGCGGTGATGACCATATGCATGAGGTACAGGCAGGGTTATCAGGGGCTGAATCTGTGCCATTGGTTACCATCCCACCTATGTCCCCCTCTTCCCCGCACACAGTTCTGATGCCAACACATACCACATCACCGTTGCCCATAGAGGAAGGACAGTCAGCGTCTGTTGGCATTGAACAGGAATGTGTGGTGGCTACAGAAGGTGTGACTACACACCATGTTGACAGTGTAATGACTGCTGATGTGCCACACAGGCATGTGGCTGGTGCTGCTCGTAGAAGGACCTCTGGCAGACATGCACCTGCAGTACAGAGCGCAGCAGCTGGTATCACCAGACGCATGTTCCACACTGTAATGGCGGCACAGGCACGTGCCGAACAGCAGAGGCTGCAGAGGGCTGCAATCCGTACCCTAAATGACAACATCCAGTCATTGTCAAATGCTCAACAGCAGATTGCTAATGTACTGGATAGGCGATTAGGTGAAATGGTTGGAATCCTCGACCGAGGCATGGCAATCCGCAAGCGTGTGCTGTCTGTGCTGGAACACCTGGTAGGGGTGAGGCGTAGGCCACGTGGGCATAGGCCAGCAACACCACCTAGTGTAGGTCGACGTGAGCATGCCACCTCTCATGCCCACTCACATAGTGCTGGTAGCAGTAGCAGTGCAGCTGGTGCTGTGCTGTCCACACCAGGACACAGCAGGCCATGTGGACGTGGCCCTGGCCGGTCCCAGCGTGGACACGGTTCCAGCGGACATGTGTCATTGGACAGTAGCCACTCTGTACCTCCACCTGGTAGTGCCCATGCAACCCCAGGCAGGCACAGGTCACGTGGCCGTGGACGGACACAGTGAGCTGTACAATCTGCACTGTACCATCTGGGGCTGTCAATTATACCCCGTGTAGGCATCACATATGGCTGAACTGTGTACACACATACCCACACACAGCAGACACAACTGTAGGGCTCCACCACATCCACATGCATTCTGCACAGACATGTCCAGTCAACTCACCGGCCCTTACACACACACATGATGTTATCCATTGGTGCAGCCTATGCCCCTGGCAAACATATCACTCTGTGCATATGATGAAGCCTCTGCCGCATCCCTGTCATCCACACCATCGGTGCAGGGTTATGCAAATATATTCTGATGCACAGGGTGGACAGGATAGTGAGAGGTGTATGTGATACCTGTGTATGCATAGCGTGGGATGTGTATGTTGCAGTGGTTGTGTATGAATACTGACAGATGCGTATGTGACATGGGTTGTGTACTGTCAACATGCAGCAGTCATACCATGTAGTGCAGGTGCAGCATGCATTGTGATGTGTTCATGGTATGTGTGACAGTTACATGTGTAGCACCATGTTGGTTCTGATACCCTGAATCCCTCCTATGGTGTACTCGCATGTGCCTACAGGGAGTACTGTTATCGGTCCCCCACGTGTAGCTGTGGATTACTCACAGGCACATCTGGCAATATCAGCATGCTACATGTACCCTCAACCTGACTGGACACCTACATGACACACATGTCCGCACATATACTGCACCTGACGCATGTGGTCGGTGCCACAGGCTACACTGGACAGAGAAGTGACATACATAGCAGGACACACTACAGGTATGGTGACATGGTGCAGGTGTAGTACACAGCGTGATGGCCAATGATTTGAGGTGTCACTTGTCAGCTGTGGGCCACGCTGTGCAGCAGTAGGACCCTGTAACAGTACAGGAACATGGTTGCAATCACAGGGTGTACACCACTATGACGCACACCCCATAGTGTGCAGATGGGGATCCCTGCCTGTGTGGTCAGCACCCTCACTATACACCCACACGCCATGTCACAGGGAGGGGACATGCACAGGTAGCCAGTATGGCTGGCACCTATGGCATCAACAGGGTTGTGCAATGCAGCACCATTACGGGATAGTCACCATGTGTGGTTAGTGTTCTTTCACAACAGTATATTAGCATACACCCTCACACCAAGCAGCAGACATACAAACATACAGACACACACACATTGTGGTGACCACACATGTGTAGACAGAGAGCCAATGTGTTGGATGTACTGCACCATCTAAATTCATGCTCCCCACACTGAGGTATGTACAGATCTCTACTGTGGTGTACAGGGATGTGTAGCAACTGGGACATATTCCCCCTGATATGTAGCATCCATGGACACACATTCATACACACATGTCAGTGCTGGGAATACTACACATGCCATATGATACATGTGACAGGCATGCAGCGGTATGTAATGCATTATGTGTACCAACACTGTATCCAGCAGATGTGCTGATATATGCACATGGGAGGTCATAGGTGTTACAGTTGCCATGTGACATATAGTTGATAACACCTGACCGCTGTGTATGCATTATGTCAGCACTGTCACGTAACAGTGACATAGCATACTTTATGCACATGGCAGGGTAGGATGGTGTGTGACACAACTATGAGCCACCACCTGCACACATGCATGTAGACAGGTGTTTAAACACATTATGTACACACATACCTCCATACGTGCTGTTTGTATGCCACTGTATAATGGTCCCTATGATGGGTATGCATGTGGTAGGTTGGTGCAACTATGTTATGGACATCGACCACTGCTCATGCATGGCTGCTGCATGCACAGTACAGATGTCACATGTGTCTCTTGTTGCCATGTTTGTATGCATTGCTACTGTTGGACATGTGTGTTGACATACATAACACATGGACTGTGGTATGATATCACAGCTGTCACAGGCAAACACTACAAGGGTATGTGTCCCAGTCAACACTGCTACACCCTGTAGTGGGAGCATTCCACAGACATGGGTCCACCCTCCATTTGTGTGTGTAGCACTGAGTGCGCCAGTGTTATGCATGTGGTACATCAAAGGCTTTGTATGTGTCATGTGTGCAGTCCATGCACACATCCAGACAATCACATGTATGACATATCCAGACGTGTGTTCATTGTTGTTCGGCAGCAGTCATGTGCCACAGCTGTGTCAGGGCCGTGGTATGTGTGGAGCCGACATGTCCATGTATACTGATATAAGTGGACTACATCACACATGTTGGATCATTGTTAGTACATGTGTACTCTGCACAGCTGGCAGACCTGTGGACATATGTCACATGCTGTTGTTGGACCGTGAGGCTTACTGCTGCACCGATGACATGGTGCTAGCATGACAGCTACAGTGTGCACTGCAGTGTGTACATGTGTGACCTGCACCCGTGACACCTGTGATGTCATCTGTGTGTGTACAAGTAACTGCATGTGTGACCACCCTGTGAGTGTGGACAGTTTTACCTTACTGTGACCTTCTGTGTGTACACTCCATTTGCATGCTGGACGGCACTTTGCAAATGCTAAGTGTGTGAGCATGCCCAGTAAGCAGTTGTGTAGATGGACACACAGTACATTCCACACTGCACCCTTCCGTGATTATACCCCGTGTGCATGCATGTTTCCCGTGTGACCTGCACCGTGACACCTGTGATGTCATCTGTGTGTGTACAAGTAACTGCATGTGTGACCACCCTGTGCGTGTGGACAGTTTTACCTTACTGTGACCTTCTGTGTGTACACTCCATCTGCATGCTGGACGGAACTTTGCAAATGCTAAGTGTGTGAGCATGCCCAGTAAGCAGTTGTGTAGATGGACACACAGTACATTCCACACTGCGCCTTTCCATGATTATACCCCGTGTGCATGCATGTTTCCCCTTTGCAACTGCTAAGTGTGTGAGCATGCCCAGTTTGCTGTTGTGTAAGTGGACACACAGTACATCCCACACTCTGCCCTTCCATGATTACACTCCATGTGTATGCATGTTTGCACTTTGCAAATGCTAAGTGTGTGAGCATGCCCAGTATGCCATTCATGGACACACTGTACATTCGAAACGGACATCTGATACTAGGCGTGTGGGCATGGCCATTGACATCCTGTATAGCCATGGTGGCCATCCAGGCAAATGATATCCATTTGCTATGCCACAATGGATGCCTACATCAAGCACACTGGTTGCTCTCTCGAAGGGTGTACTGTCTGTGGTGCATCCCGTATCCATTTTGTGATGTAGTGCTCCGTAGATATTTAGTATGCCCGAGTACAGCACTGCCGTGTTACTGTACGTCCACCTTGGGATAGTAACATGCTGTGTGACTGCTCACTCTGTAATCATTCCCTATCGGCATCCTTGCCTTTGAGGATGATGTCACCCACCTAGAAGTATGCCTCTGAGGGTGCTCTGTTCCGTAATCTAGGTAGCGCGTTCTGTAAATCCATCATGCTGTAGTGTGTTCATGTAGGTAGGTGTAGGTTCAACTCCCGGCCCTTCCAAGTGTGTGTGTTTCCAGCTCCCTTGGGAGACAGTAATGCTTTTAGATGCCTCACAACACATACAATTGCTATCAGCGTCTTTTCCTTTGCGGATGATGTCACCCACCTAGATGTATGCCTCTGACAGTGCTGTGTTCGTTAATCTCAGTAGCGCGTTCTGTAAATGCATCATGCTGTAGTGTGACCATGTAGGTAGGTGTCGGTTCAACTCCCGGCCCTTCCAAGTGTGTGTGTGTTTCCAGCTGCCTTGGGAGATAGTAATGCTTTTAGATGCCTCACAACACATACATTTGCTATCAGCATCTATTGATTTGCGGATGATGTCACCCACCTAGAAGTATGCCTCTGAGAGTGCTGTGTTCAGTAATCTCGGTAGCGCATTCTGTAAATGCATCATGCTGTAGTGTGTTTATGTAGGTAGGTGTAGGTTCAATTCCCGGCCCTTCCAAGTGTGTGTTTCCAGCTGCCTTGGGAGACAGTAATGCTTTTAGATGCCTCACAACACATACATTTGCTATCAGCGTCTTTTCCTTTGCTGATGATGTCACCCACCTAGATGTATGCCTCTGACAGTGCTGTGTTCAGTAATCTCGGTAGTGCGTTTTGTAAATGCATCATGCTGTAGTGTGTTCATGTAGGTAGGTGTAGGTTCAACTCCTGGCCCTTCCAGATGTGTGTGTGTGTGTGTTTCCAGCTGCCTTGGGAGACAGTAATGCTTTTAGACGCCTCACAACACATACATTTGCTATCAGCGTCTATTCCTTTACGGATGATGTCACCCACCTAGAAGTATGCCTCTGACAGTGCTGTGTTCAGTAATCTGAGTAGTGCATTCTGTAATTGTGTCATACTGTAGTGTGAAAGGGTAGGTAGGTGTAAGGTCGATTCCCATGCCTGCCAGATGTGTGTGTGTCTATGCTCCCGGCTGCATGGGTTCATAGGTTATGGTTTTAGACGCTTCACAACACACATATATCCTGCTGACATCTCTGTATTTGCGGATGTTGACACGCATCTAGTGGAATGCCTGTGTGTCTGCTGTGTTTAGCGACCTCCATAGTGTGTTCTCTACGTGCGTCATGCTGTGGTGTGATAGGGTAGTAATGTGTAGGTTCCACTACCAGCCTTGTCACGTGTGTCTGTCTGTATCTCTCTCGATGTATTTATATATACATATTTTATGCCCATACTGCTGCTCTTGCATGGACAGCTGTCTGTTCCATGTATCACATATTTGCACAACTTACACATACCAATGGGGTACGATGCAAATCGAAACATTGTCCATGCAACGTCTGTGTTCCGGGTGGTGTTACATGCCCTTACAGCCATCTGCTGTATATCTTGGCAGACAGCTATCCTTGCTGTACTGTCACTGTACTCGTACATGCCAGAAACTTTGTGTATCATTGCCTGTTTATGATGTGTGTATGTCTATCTGTGCTGTGTGCATGGTCGTGTGTATGTCCCACTATAATCATCTGTACAGGTGTCGCCAATATAGGTTCTTCATGTAGACTGCTGTTTAATTTGACATATCAGCACATACCTGCGGACAGTACTGCACTTCCTACTGCAGCACATTTCATCATCTTGCAGTGGATAATAATGTTTTCTCACACATGTATCTGTTTCTGTTCATAACACTCCACCTCATGGAGCATATATCTGGACAAGGCCTTATGTGATAGTGGGACACTCAGGGCCAGTATTGACATGTTGTTCTTACAAACATTGATAGTTAGCACAATGATATGTTTTGCATGAGTATGGCATTTCTGTCTGATTTGGTGTCTTCATCATATGTTTGTCATTGTTTCCTGTCTTCAGTTATCATGAGAGTGCCAGACTGTTACTGTTACGTGGAACACAGCAAACATATGAGGCATAACTCTACACAGTCTGCGTACATCTGTACAGTTGCAGAGTATGTGTCTGATACAACATACCAACTTTCTGACTACAATATACACAGTGTATGGCGGCATGACAGCCCACATGCCATTACTTTGTATTTGCAGGACACACCCACACAGACAGTTGTATTCCTCACACAGGTCTACATCTGCTTATCCACACTAATTGTTCTTTCATGTACCATATGTGTGCGTCGTATTTGCGCTTTCCGTCAGTGGCGGGGCTCACGTACGACTATAGGGGTCTGGACATTGTTATGGTGACACTTCATGACACCCTGGGGGACACTTTACCTTTGTGTCTAATGACTTTCCACATTGACATTCGCAGGGCATGCGTTGTCATTCACATTTTCCGGGGTATGACTTATACATGTTTTCCCATTTATCCTGCTGTCTTTCTTCTCACCTGTCCGCCTAGTATCACTAGTTCAGTACATGTATTTTGGACAGGTTAGCTCCTTCATACCCTTGACCTGTTCTCATTATGTGTAAACGCCCTGAAGTTTGACCTTTGCCCTTGTTACATTTCACATAGTGATGTGCCTTTCTAGCTAATTGCTGTCTAGGCATTACGGACTGTGCGGTAGATAATAGTGACTGATATTTCCATTACATGATTAGTAACACTCATAACATCCATATTCATGGCTACGCCAGTATTCGTACAACGGTCTGACTTTGTATGGGGTATATGTAATATAGTGCCTATCTGTATTTCCTGTACTATGCCTTACTGCAGCTGTGTTATTCTGACAGTTTTCCAGTTATGGGTACCATCTTGGTCGTACGCATGTCCATCCATGGGAATCACCTACATGACACTGATATAGGGCTGTACATATTTCCAAATTGCTTTCCGCATTATCCAGTGGATACTTTGCACCATTATTGAGAATAAAGGCATGTGCTATACCCACATCCCTCCCACGGGGCGGGCCTACGAATTCTCTGCCAAACAACACCTAGGCCCATTTATGCATACCCAGGTTCCCATGCCTGACAACCCTCTACGGTACACATTACACATGGTTAATGTGTGCGGTACTGAGATGTGGACACACTTATATGCACTCCCCACTCTAGGGATATCAGTTCGTACGTCATGCATTTCATGGACACATGTGTCATCACCCTTGCACCTGATTCTATTGCATGTACAGCTGATTCGTATTTGCGGCTGTCACGTCCTTTGCATCAATGACAACAGGTACTGCGAATGGATAAATTTCTGGAGTCCTACAATGGACACCTATCTGCATGTTTAAAGTGTAGAACTTGCTGGACTGTCACTTTCTGGCCAATGATTTTGACTGCTGCTGTTTATTCACCATTCGTGGATGTCTGTTTGTCTACCCATATTAGATATTACTTGGCATATTTATATCCATGTGTCATATATACGGGACATAAGTCTGTTGTGTGTACATATATACATGTAAAATCCTCGTTTCATACCTTGCTTTGTTTATGTCTGTGGATTATCTGTATACACACATCTATAACCATACCATACCTTTCCACTGTACAGATACTGGCAGAGTGTATGGATGGTTGAACCTTTATCTTCGGTGTGTTTTACATGAACCTGTGTCTATCTGGCAATTTGCTGGCATTTCATTTGAGACTTACAGTGGGACCTACTGACAAGTAGGTTACGAATGCATACCCTTTGTAAATCCATGCTACTGACACACCCGTTATTCTATCCACTTTCTATGTTTGTTTTAGCACATATCTTGTGTTTCTCACTATTTGTACCGGTAGTTTGCATGGCATTGTCCGGTTCCATACTTTCAGAGGCTGACAGTTTTGAGACATGTATAACTAACGTGGGGGAAACAGCATTAATTTACTCTGCTGTGAGCGGATCACACACGCACAGGCGCACTTGCATTTCCTTATTGTGGGTTACGTGCAGGCGCACATGCATATCCTTATTCTGGGTTACATATGTTTACTGAGTCTTTGTGCTTACGTGGCATGTATTAGTTGTCACAGTACCAGTAACATATCTCTGATCTGGTTAACGGACGTATGCGAAACACACATTCACCTTTACATATGTAACTGTCTTTACGGCACAGACGCATTAATTACACGTTCACATTTATATGTTCTATACTCGTAATTCAAACGGGACTGCATTCACGTTGGCCGGTTGCTGTGACCACTACACATTTGGTGTTCTGTCTCATTTATATGCATACCCATGGTACATAGCTACATTAACATATTCCCCCCACCTTCACTTACGTCACAGGCATCCATTCTCCTGCTGGGAAGAATGTGGTACTACATGTTACACGTTCCCTATTCCCTAATGCTCTGGACCCAGGCTGCATATGTCGTAACCGCAGGGATATTCAGAACACAAAGGCTTATAGTCCCGACACATACAGGTCTTTAATTGTCAGGGTGTTCCTGTGGTGCTCTGGGTTTGGTCTTGTCCGCCTAGTGTACAGAACTGCCCTGACCATGTTCGAATGTCAGACGAGGCACATGGACACGGTTTGTCCATTTTTAATATTCAATCTGTGTTTACAGACATGGGTGTTTGGACAACTGACAGTAGCTTATGCTGTTGGCATTAAATGATGTGGGTGGGGGTGGTTATCATACATATTCCACTGTTTGTGTTGTTCCCATTCACATTTGACTATTCCTTGTAGTCATTCATACATGGACATTTATGTAGCACATGACTGAACTATGTATTACCTGCAGGTATGCTGTCTTACAGTGAACATATGTGATGGTTGGTTACAGTATATATGTGTACGGACCTCTGTAATACTGGGGACTACCCCACATCCTTCACAGCATTTCATGCGTATGTACATAGTGAACTGTAGAAGGTTGTGAGAGCACTGATTACATGTGTCCCTATTTGTCCACACATCATGTTAGTCTTTGTCCATCTTTTGTTGCTGTCATAGGTTGGACGGTGGTGTTGGTGTGTGATTCGGTTGTATTTATACTGTCGATACTTCAGTGGGGGGTAGGGTTAGCACTTGTTCCCCTTTGCGAAGGGAGGTCCCATTTTGGACATTTGTGTCCTGCGTCAACACTTGACACGTGCCATATGTCCTGTGATATTAACACAGTAGTATATTTCTTACCTTCATTACTACTTGCATGTTACAGGCATTTTGTATCTGGTACACATGACTATTATATTGGATAGCTTAAGCTGTTCACATGCTATGCAATAACCTTTTATCTTGGCATATATGTGTTATTCTATCCTTTGCATTGGCCGGGGGTATGTTTTATCATGCAAATTCACACATTTCTACAAGGGATGTCCCACCTTGGCCATCTGTACATGTGGCAACAACTGTTCCACCCTGTGTATTATGTTTTGCATGTCTGCATAGGTACTCATCAGTACCATGGCTACACATAATGCTTTGTCCAGATGTGTACAGTTATGGACACCGTGGCGTGTGAACACCTATGGGGTTTCGACAGGTCAGTAACCACACACGGGATGTACACATTTTGCTGACACATTCACGTGTAGCCATCTGGATTTCAGTACCTGGGATGGGATGTTGACATATGTGGGGTACATATTTGCAAGCCTGTCACTGCCTAGGACAATACTTCCTACTACATATGGGGTATACCCGCTCTGTGTAGGTGTACAGCTGCGCAAGGCTGCTAGCTGGATTAGGTAGACATTCGGACATGGGTGCGGGTTACGTGCTATACAGGGGTTGTTGTGTATTGCATTTGCATGCATGGGTTCTGCTTGTGAATATTCCGGTTCGGCATATGCCATCCTATGTGTATGTGACGGTTACGTTGCTGTGTATAGCACATTTTACTATACATATGTTGTGTGTGTTTGGGATGCAATTTGGGATGTCTGGTTTCTTTATGGTTGTTATATGGCCACGACTGCCCAGCTGTGTACTATCACTACCACTGTGGGACTGCTGGTGACCATGCCCATGGGGCTAGTCATGTGTATTTGCGACGCGCTGACATGATGCACTACACCTCCACTAGATATGACTGCTGACAGTGCACTACATAACGGACACACACTATTCTAAGTATCATTTGTTCCATGGACGGGAACTCATATTGTATTTCATGCATTTATGTTTGGTTCTCCATTTTGTGTGGACGGGTAATGTGTAGCATACTTTGCATACGTTTCATTATCCACGGACACTGATAGGTGCGGTTACTATTGCAGGCGGGCTGTAATATTCAGCACTTTAGGTTGCTCATCGACAGCCGACTTGGCCATGCCTCCAAGCGCAACCTAGTTACGCCTGGACTCGCGCATGTGCCCTATGCACGTGGTTGTGGTTACAGCGCACACTCATTAATATGCATGTGGCGCTGATACGCCATTTATATGCTGCACGGCCAGCGCAGGCCTTACACCGGCCTTGCGCCGAGCTTCATGAATCCAGGGGTATATTAAACCAGGAATCATGGGGCTACTAGCCATCCAGAAGATATAATGGTTCTAGATCCTTTGAGGTGCATTCAATGATATTTTTAAACAATCTTTTCAGTCAATTATGGCCTGAATGAAAACCATGACTAAGGAAAGAAATTCAGTGTTATTATTTATCCATTGTGTTTTCCTGCACATTTTCAAAACACCCTAAATGACAAAGGTGACACTGTAATAATTAAATTATGCTGAGGGTATGGAGGTTGCTGGACACCGAGATGCAATGGGGAATAGATAGTCTGAGGAGCATTTCAGAGATTTTTCTTTCACCCATGTTATCCAATGATGGCCTGAACAAAAAACATTGATTCAGGAAATAAATAAAGCCTTAGTATTTTATTTCAGGAAGAAGTTAGTTGCACCAAAGTGTTAATGGTCAAAGCTGACCAAACACCAATTCACAATAAATTGAAATGACAAATGCTTGTGAGAGTACATAAATCATATCTGAAAATGCTGTCTGTGTTCTTAACTCCCCACTAAGATATGTTAATCATATCTGGAAATACTATCTGCCTCCCTCCCTCCTTAAAATAGGTAGTCATGTTCCGTGTAGCCGCAGTGGTGACAAATCAGGATGAAAATAATGACACAAATGCCTACATCCTTATATTTAAAGCTGCTGCTATCGTATGTATATAAAGCATACCTTTTCACCCCTTACCCCCCAAATCAGGTACTTTCTGTGCACCATCCTGGTGTTAGACTGGGATAAAATGAAAGAAAAGAAAAGAAAACATAATACATTTCTTTCATTCATATAGAAATAGCTTGCTTCTTTACTCTCTCCCCAAAAATATCCACCTGTATATGTATCTGATGTTTGATTGTGTGGAAAATGAAAGAAAACATAATAATAATCGGAGCTTTTCTCCCCGGGCCTCTACTGAAAATGGACATATATCCAGTTGGACTAGCCCGGTCAACA
>NC_056744.1:1547006719-1547084600 GCF_019279795.1 Protopterus annectens | reverse complement strand
AAGGTAACTGAAGGAGGAGGGGTAAGGGAAGTGTAGTGAGTGTGAATGGCCTCAACCACATTCATCTAGAAACACACCTCTCACACACAACTTTACATTTAACAGGACTGAGATTACAACTGCTACATGGATACCTATTTGTACTGTAGTGTTACACAGTTATTACAAGCACCACTGAGACTATAGGGCTGAGAGCTAACCAAAGGTATTTCTACAGTGAATGACATCAGCACATCATGTGATATAGGCCAATAGGATGTTGGGACAGGCCTCATAATGGGATTCTCTCTGTCACTGTCTGTCTTTCTCTTCCCCACCTCTGTGTGTGTGTATGTTTGACATATTATATTATGTTGGCCTTAGATATGTGTAAGTATTCCTATCCAATGTGTGTGTGTGTGAAGTATCAGTGGTGTACAATATCTGCGAATAACCAATATCTGTAGTCTACTGTGTTGTGAGACATGGGCTTTAAAGTGTATGAGCATGCCCAGTATGACCTTCTATATTGAGTGTGTGCATCAATTCCAGTGAAGGTTGGACTCCAGCTCAGGGTTTTGTGTGCTACAGCTACACCTAGCAAACTGTTTCTGCAGGATATCTGTAGATAGATTGCCAATATGGAAACACAATGGGCTTAACATACGGGGGATACTGTAACTATTGCTGTCTGTGCTGCTTGTGTGACATGTTTGGTTGTAGCATAGATTTTCTGTCATATGTACTGTTCTACCCTGTGATGTGCCATGTCATTAACTACTGACAGTTATCATTCTTTGCTCACAGTTATTTACTGGGAAATACAAGATGAATGAAGCTGAGACCGATCTTCTGAGGCTTATAGACTACACATTCTGGCACACACCTGCTAATGTGGAGGGGTAGCTACAGACAATAGACTGCTGGTTCTGTGTAAATGGTCCAGCACCTTGTTAGTATGCTGGCTGGGGATCCCCTCCTTGTGCTTTTCTGAATTTCACAGAATGGCCATATCCTGCTGGGGCCAAACCTCTCAGCTGTACAGATACACCCAGATTATCCAGAGGCAGAACTCATATATCTGCTCAGTTTACCTTCACTTTGTGTTTTTTTAAGTGGTTTTCTGGCTATTCATTCATGGGTTTGCAGTTGGGAGTAGTATGGGAGGACATTAGAATTTCAGACTTCACACACTCCATAACATCTATGCTTCTACTCCCCCCTCTGTTATTCTCTCCTCCACCGAACATTATGTAAGCAATATCTCAGAGGTATCCCTGTATTTGGGCCTTTATCCCAGTAGTATTTATGGTCTGATCCACAGTCATTGTAGTAGGACATGGGGAGGTATGCTACTAGCATTTGTCAACATGGCCTTGCATTTGTTTTCTGTTTACTGTGTTAGGTTATTAGTTGGGATCCCCTGAAATTCCATACATTGGCACTATGGGTGAGGCATGGGCCTTTTCCAGAGGACTGTAGGCCATCTGAGAGTACTGCAGGCCATCTGTTACTGCATTTCTACAGTGGATTGCGGGGGGTGCACACCTGCAGACTTTAACATTTGAAATGACTGTACTGGTATTTCGGTTACTCTGTTGGCTTCCATTTCATATTGTATTGTGACCTATCATGCAGGAGGCATATCAGTAGACTACACATGTTAGATCTTAATGGCATATATTTCAGTTTCAGACTTCTTACCCTTCAGAACTAGAATGCAACTGCCAGACCTGTTGTAGTATGCCTGTGTGGGTCTGTTGGGGGACTGGTCACCATTGACAGCATTTGGGGCCTTAGCCCGGCCTTTATTCATGGTCATCTATACCTGTCCTGCTGTGTGAAGCTGGTGGTGGGTATGTGACCCTCAGAGCCATATATGTGTGTGACCTATTGACACCCACAGTTTTTGGGGCATCACATGTACTGTGGTCGGGGGTTGTCACCTTGTGTAGTGCTGCCTAGTATGTTGACACCAGTATTTGTTATAAATTTCCTCCTGTTCCATATAGCTGGCTGCTGCTATCCCATTCAGCCACCCAATTCCCTTACATGTTTGCATCCATATCATACATACAAGTATGAGAACATACTACTCCATTAAGTAACCGATAGGAAGGGTGACTTACCTTGTTGCTGGGCCAGTATTAAGGACAGTGCTGGAGGGTTGACTATGTTGGATGCACATAGTACACTCCCTATACATGGTAAACCTCAGGTAGTGTCATGTTTGGCATCCCTTTTACTGTATCTGTGAGTCAGAGAGATGTATCAGTCACTGGGTCCCTGCAATGTCAGTGTGTGCACTATGTGTTGCCTCTTTTGCCAAGGCCTGGGCATACTGTGCATGCCTCCTTCTGCTTAAGGGTCAGGCTCAGGATGTTCCTCCTCCGAGTCCCTCTGTACCTGTGCTGGCCTTGGCAATGGGGGCTGTGTGGCCCTGCCCCATGCTGTTCCTGCTGCAGCTGTTTCCACAGGATCATATTGTGTAGTATGGCGCATACTATGAACATTTGTGCACATGTTGCTAGAGAGTACTGCAAAGCTCCACTGGATATATCAAGGCAGCAGAACCATGACTTGAGCATCCCAAACAAATGCTCCACAATGATTCTGGTTTGTGCGTGTGCCTCATTATGGTGTTCTTGTTCAGGTGTGTGTGCATTTCTGATGGGTGTCATCAGCCATGGCTCCAGTGCATACATCCCCCACTATTTGGCCATATGGGATATCCCCCCTGTCAAATGCCTGATACAGCTGTGAGAAATGCCAGATGTGGGAGACGTGATAGCTTCCAAGGCTGCCAGCACACACATTCATGATAATGCCCTGGGCATTACATATAACCAAGCAGTTGATGGAGGGGAAGCCCTTGTAGTTTATGTAGACCCTGCCTCACTTATTGGGTAGTGCTTTGATGTGGATGTGCATGCAGTCTATATCACCATCTACCTCAGAGTATTCTGCTATAAGGTGGAAGAGACGCGTACATTTGGTCAATGCCTCATGACCAGTGGGGAAGTATATGTCCTCACTGGCATGTTGTGTTATGGCATCCAGGAAATGGTGGAGTACCCTGGATGCAGATGCCCATGAGACTTCCATGATATCCCCAGTTGGTCTTTGGAAGGTACCTGTGGCTAGTATTCTTAAGCCTAGACATACCTTGGAATCCACTGGGATGGGTTCCCATCTATTAAGTTCTGTGTGTGGCATGGCTGGCACAGCTCAACGATTTGCTGTATAATGTCCCTGCCCACCCTATAGTGCTCTACTATCTCCAGCTCATGTAGGCCTTGGTAGGTTACCCTGGGTCTGTACACTCTTCTCCTCCTCCTCACTGTGAGTCACTTCTCAGTATTCTCCTCCTCACCACCCTCAGGTCTCTAGCACATATCGATGGAGTAAAGCAGCAGCAGCCTCTAACATTTTTAGCTAGTTTTGACAGTTAAAAATCCCCCATCTGTGTACACCGGTGATGTAGAGTTTGTGGAATAAAACAGTCTGTAGGGTGTTTGCATAGTTTATATTAGTGTGCTGGGCTGCTGCATATGTAATTGGCTGATTCTGATACACTCCACCTACCAGTTATGCTAGTTCTCCTTGATTGCCTTCCTAGTGCTGTTTTCCCTTCCCAGTTCCTCCCTATGTAAGCCCCAAGGCACGCCGTGCATACCCACTGCCCATATGTAAACAGTGCTGCCATTTCCTCTTTTATTTATTTATTTATTTATTTATTTTTGTTTAAATCCCGGTGCATGGCACATACACCTGTTAAGGCTATATACACAGTGCTCAGGCACATCTGACACACCACCTTCCTTAGCTATGCTTAGCTAAGGCAAACATGGACCACAGAGCTCCAATGAGCTTACAGCATGCATGACACACCCTCTTATGAAGTTGTTCAACTCTTACATTTGCACTGTTGTATTGCTGCACCTACATGGTTAGGTACAAGCTGACACTTCGATGAAATCTGTGATTCAGTATAACTCCCCTCATTTGCATTCCCTAGTGTGTAGGTCATTAGTTACTGCACTTAAACGGACCCTTTCCCCTTGACAACCAGTGGACCCTGGTATTGTTTATATTCTGCATGCCATTGACTATAATGGCAAAATGCAGACTTAAAATTGACTTTTCTCATTTTTTTTGGCATGATCCTATTTGCACACCGCTGCCTTAAGCTTAAACACCCAAGATTGACCAAAAAAGGTTTAATTTTAACAAAAATAAACTGTTTTTAATGCTAATGGCCTTATATTTGGCCATTGGCATGTGTGTTTGACTGTAATATATGCTTTCCACAAGCTGTCCTGCCTCCGTTTGTTCAGATGCAGAAATGTATTCAGTTACTAACTAAATACATTTCTGGTCTGACGCTGTTCCTGCATGGAGTCCAGCCAGCTTTGTGGATCACATAATCACCTCATTTGCATTGTTTTTACCAGCAGATGAGGTGATTTGCATCCTACATGGCTTTCCGTGCAGGAACAGTGTAGGGCCACCGTTTGTGAATCTGGGAGATAGCAGTTTCCACAAGTAAAACATCCCACATTTTCTCCTACATTTTCTCTTGCTTTCCTAGTTATTTAATTCTGACAACCTTTATAGTTATTTTTCACTAAATAATCCTTCAGATTTTTAGGCCTTCTATAGGACAAATATAAACTACAAGGAAAACTTCTAACTAATACTGTATAATTTCTAAAAAAAATGTCATCCATCTTTTACTATTTGTACTGTTTGAGTTGTTAATACTCCATACTCAGTCACAAAATAACAAACATTCCCACAAATATCTTTAATAACATCCTTCTTTTGCCTTCTATAATTCATATTTGCATTCCAGTTTAACTGTTAATATAAAGCTTCAGCCCTAGTTCTTATATTCACTTTATTATAAGTATCTTTTATAACCTGTAAAGTGCATACATTCATAGGTGTATACTGGGCTAATGACTACTAGGCCCCTTATAAGCCTAGCTGTGCAACCCAAATGTGACCCACAAATTTGATTTATATAAGGGAGTTATTAACTGACTGCCTCTGTCAGAGCTGTAGGAGCCAGACCATGGTTGAATTTCCGATTATCCACCCATCAGTCCAAGTTGTGCTTCAGTAGAGATAAGGAGGAACTACATGAATGGAAAACCTGTTTCAGAGAATGGGAATTATCTAAGAAACATATCTGTCTCTGCAACATATCCTACTTATGTCTTAAGCAAAATTTAGGTCTTTAAATATAGTTCTTGTGATGTCCTTTCTCTCTGGGTCAGTAATCTAGGAGGCTGAATCCTCACCACTGACACTGGAGATGGACTTTTACTTGGGATAAAAATAGATGGACACAGTATTTCCAGATATAGCTCTCTGCACCAAGCACAATTTCCCTTAAGAGCACACAGGGAACACACTCAGTCCGGGGTCTGGGTTTATCCCTCTCTCTCTCTCCAGGCCCCCAATAAGACTCCCCACTGACACATCTGTACAGTTGAATACTCAGCTGAGTGTCCAAACCTTCCACCACTGTCTCTGTGAAACCAGTGGTCTGTGTCCCTGCTCCAAGCAGCTGACACAAACACACACACACACACACACACACACACACACACACACACACACACACACACACACACACACACACACACACTCTTCAAGATTTGATTTACACACACACACACACACACACACACACACACACACACACACACACACACACACACACACACACACACACACACACACACACACACACACACACACACACACACTCGTCGAGATTTGATTTACACACACACATACACACACACACACACACACACACACACACACACACACACACACACACACACACACACACTTGGGAAAGGCTGGCACAGATTTACTAGCTATGCCTCTCTTCCCAGACTATAAGGTAGCAACTGCTACCAGACACTCCAATGCCATCTACTCTAAGGCTCTTACAAGGGGAGCCCAATTATGCTGAGTAAAATTAATACTAACACAAATTGTAATGTTTTGACCAATGCAGTATGGCCTTCAGGAGTGGACACAGTGCCACCAAATAAATATAAGTACTATCAAAGGCTAAAATATTCTCTAAAGGACCAGCCCCAATGAAAAGTTTAAGTACTTAAGTACATTTAATAATAAATAATAAAATAACATGAAAATACTAAATATCTATTTACAATAAACAGAGTTTCAATCACAGGAAATATTAAAATAATACAGATGAACAGATTCACTTAGATACAACAAAGTACTTAACTAATCTCACTATATTTTCCTGACTGATCTCAAAAATTACTATTCCCTGATTAGTTATTAAAGCAAGGCAAGAAGAAGTAAGTCAGTGATGCTTCTATGTCAGGTTACAAAAACAGACTGCTCCGAGACTTCTGTCTCATCTGGTATTAAAACATCATTCTAGTTCTGGATTACAGAATAACATCACGTACATCTGGTCATTTGACTTCTGGTTTTCATAGTACTGCTTTACTAGAGGCTACCAGGATCTAGCACAGATTTGTTACCTTATGCACCTAGAGGTTTGCTAAGATCTGTTGCAGCTTCTGGAAGTCACAAAACAATTTCAAACTTCCATGCTTCCAGAGAAGCAATTAGTTCACTGCTAAAGACAATACAGAAGGCTTCCTAGCACAGAGCTTTTGTCTCTGGCTGCATTGAGACCTGTGAGATACAATCTTTATTGCCTAAATTAAGTAATTTATTTTCAAACTATTTTTTAAAGTTAGCTGGACTGAGATTAACCTCTTCTCTTCCGGTATCCTGTGTTACAATATATTCATTTCAATAGTTAACATACAGTCTGACATACAGGTATACTTCTTTTTCTGTCCAGCAGAACCCCCTGTTAGTACATTTTTAACACAAGCAACTTATACATTTTCAACACAAGCACCTATACAAATCAGTTTGATATACAAATGACATATAATTCTTTACAAAACTCCACCTAGCTATGCTGGCATATGTTACACCTCCACTGCCTTACTTCTCCTGGCATAGCTGGCAGTACCTCACATCATCATAGTTCTGATGCTGTTTGTTTTGTGGCTGTTAAAAAGTTTAATCAAAACAGGGTCCAGGGATGCCTTGTATGCTAGGCAAAGATAATCTCTCAGAAGTCAGTATGATACCGAGTAAAGAGCTAGGGCTTTGAGGTGATAAGCGCAGGACATTGTGTTTACTCCCTATATTCTTTTTGGAAGGAGCCTTTGTGGACATTCCATTTGTTGCATGTGTCTGGTCAGGTACATACTGAAGGGGGCATTATACTATATGATGGATCAGATGATGGCCGGGTGCTGTGGTATGATGATCACTCTGGACCTAGATGCCATGCCCTTGCTTATAAGTTGAGCAATATAAAAGGATGTTCTTACTACCTTTGGCACATGTTGGTCAAAGGCTAGGTTACTATCTATATGAGATCTCTGACTAGTGAATCAACTTTTAAGTGTGTTTTATGAGTAACATAGTTATCCAAGGTGGTGGACTTCCCAGAAGGTGCTATAATGCATTCACAGCAGTCATTCTTTTTAAGTGTGCTAAGCAATTCACAGCAGGGATTTTGTGTGTGTGTGTGTGTGTGTGTGTGTGTGTGTGTGTGTGTGTGTGTGTGTGTGTGTGTGTGTGTGTGTGTGTGTGTGTGTGTGTGTGTGTGTGTGTGTGTGTGTGTGTGTGTGTGTGTGTGTGTGTGTGTGTGAAATGGCCAGTTAGGGATAACTGGAGGTTAGAGGTACACAGACTCGAACTCTGCACCTTAGGTACAAGGAGCAAGGGCCTAAATTCTCTACCCATGCCATTAACACTTAGTTCAAGGAGTTAAGTTCATAGTTCTCAACTGTCCAAAGAATATTTGTCTCTTTTTTGGTCTGTTCTTCTTAAAATTTTGGTTTTCTGGTAAATCAATGAGAACTGAATTCACTAAATAATGATAGCCATTTAAGTTTCAGTCTTCCTGTCATTCAGGAAATGCATGGTAACACAAAACATTTTATTCTAGCAACTTTTCTAAGATTACATAAGTATTGTTTAAAATATGTCCCTGATTGTGGGCCTCCCCTCCAATACATTTTGGCTTTTTCAGATTTCTTGTGCTGCATAGTATTTCAGGGGGAGATAAGTTTAGTACTGTTTATTTAAGACAGTTCTGACTGTGAAGTTAGTAGCACAACAGGTAAAATATTTGCTTTTGATGCAGACGGCTGTGGGTTCTACTCCCACAGTATGTAGATGGATTGCTGATAATGTACTGTGTTGTACTTTTAAAGGGGTGGATGCTGCAGCCTGAGAATATTCTCTTTTGTGGAGATACCTAGTAACTATGAACCTGTTATCAGTTTGACATCCATTCCCTACTGCAATATTACTAGCTTTGCATTTTTTAATGTAACATAGACAATTTATTCCTCAAGGGCAACAGGGACTTTATTTGTAGATGAAACCATGAAATATAAAGTTGTTTGCTAGAAGCAACCACAACTTTTACTTCTGCAGAGATTGTGCATATTTACTGATACTGGTGGATTGTAGAAGTTTGAATAGACTTTTATGATGGAAATGTTCTGAATTGGTCAGTTTTGTCATTATTGGTTCATGCATTTTGTTTCATTGCTTAATGGAAAAATGTTCAAAACAATACATTTAAAATGCTCTCTGACAAGTGTGCTTTATTATACAAGGAATATAATTTAGTACAATCAGGAAGGTGTATCAAAGACAATATGTATGTTTCATGTGCAAGGGGACCTATGATTTGAAAAAAGCCCAAAGGTAATCTTTATTCACCACTGGCCAGATGCATTTCCTTTGAATGTAGGTTTCAATGCTGTTTCAATGAATGTGAGTTTCAAGGGCAGAGAAGTTTTAATGCTAAGTCTATTTTCACCGTGAGACTGTATTGCTTTGTTTAGCAGATGTCTATTAGTGTCTGTACTATAAAATGTAAAATAAAAGTTTTAAATAAATAAAATCCAAACAATCATTGTAAGAGTAAAGCAGTATGCACATTGCAGTGTTTATGGCAAATGGGGCAAAATAGCCAAGTAATGGGACATTGGAATGGCTGCAGGGGTGAGGGCTATGTATGTGGGGGCCCCATTCAACCATTTTAGTTCTCTGTTCTTCAGTTTGCATTTGAAAGTTGGTATCCCACAATTTCATTGGAGTGGGCGGGGTTGCGCAATTATGTATGCAACTTTTATGTTAATCAGCATACAGATTTGTACCCATTTTTATGGGCCTTTGTTCAGATTTTTGAAGTTTACAGGTTGAGAGGTATGATTTCTTGGTATTGGGTTTGTCTGTGCTAGACCTTCCTATAGGGTGTTTTCATCTTAGAGGATTTTAATGACTGCTCCTAGTTTGCAGTCTTCTGTGAATCTGGTTATCCAAAATTGTTTGACATTGACTTTGACATTTAAGAAATACTGTAGATGCCAAAGATGAATTGGCCAAGCACAGAGCCCTGGGGGACTCCATAGTGACTGGCCTCTTTGTGGATGTGGCCTCACTTATTCTAACCTCCTGGGTCCTATCAATGAGCCAGCTAGCTATTCAGTGTGTTGTAAAGGGGTTTACACTTAGTTCCATAAGTTTGTTGACAATGCCCAAGTGGAATATTGTATGAAATGCTTTAGCCATATCTGTGTAGGCAGTATGCATTGTTTCCCCTCAACCATTGCCTTTGTGACCTTCTCAAAGACGTCCACCAGTTTCAGTAAGTATGACCTTCCTTTGACAAAGACAAACTGTGATGGATCCAGTGTCTGGAGGTCTCTTATGTCGTTGTTAATAATTTCAAGGATAATTCATTTCATGACTTTGCAAATAAGACTAGGTATTCTAATGAGTCTGTAGTTTCCAGGACTGGTTGAAGGACTCGCATTATGAAAGGGAATGACCATTGCAGTCCTCCATTCATGTGACACAAAGTCTGTTTTAAGATTATAGTTAAATGATGACTCCAGGGATTCTGATATGTAGGGTTGCTACCTTTCATTGTGGCTAAAACTGGACCAAATCCACATTTCTTGCACCATCTGTAACCCCAGCAATTTTTACCCATACCTCACCCACTTTTCACCCATTTAAGGATGTCATCATGATGTCAGCCAATGGTGACCTCCTTTGTTTTTCTGTTCCTGATGCCTTTGTTTCTGCCAGTTTACTATGCTTTTCTGTAACAAAGCATAGTAGATCCGCTGATTTAACAAACTCCAAAAGTCTGTATCTTTTTTTGAAATAGAATATTGGAGTTTGTACAGTGTTTTCTGAACTACTGAACAATCAGTTTGATTTCCAGACAGTCCGTCAAAAACAGATAGGTGGCAACCCTACTGATAAGTCATATTTTACATTATTCAGGAGGCATCCTGGGATGTTACTGGGACCCATTGAGGCCATGTTCTTGACTTTGATGAGTACAATCAGAACATGCTCCCAAGTTATAGTTGGAAGGGTTATGTTTGATGGTATTTTGGGGTGGATGGTTGGGGTGGAGTGACAAAGTTAGAACTGAATTTGTTCTCTAACAAATTTGCTACTGTATATTTCCAGGCTCAGTAAATGTGGCACCATCAACCACCAGTTCAGCACATTACAGTGTGCTGCTCGTGAGGTTTCTAACATAGCTGTAGAAGGCCTTATAGTTATCTTTCACCTGGGAGGCTATTTTAACTTCAAATTTGGCTTTCCTTGCCCTAATTAGCCCTCTAAGTTGCCTATTAAGTTTGATGAGTTTCTCGATTTATGGGTATTACACTTCTTGATTTTCACCATAATTTTCCCCTTTTGTTGTATATCCTGTTTAATTTGGGATTCCACCAGGACAGTTTTTTTTCCAGTGGCTAGTCCTGGGCTTGCATCTTGTAGGTACATCAGCCTCTATGCAGTCACTGACATGGCTGCACTTGATAGTAACCTCTACTTAAAAACTTTTTAACAATCTTATTATTGTCATCTAAAAAGTCCATTCTGTCACTACATAACCCTCTTGTCCTAAGTAACTCCCCATATGGTAGGGCTGTTATAGTGTGGGTAGGATGGCACATGATAGCGTGTAATGGCATATTCTGAACACTCACTTTTCTATATATTACAGGGCTGTTATAGTGTGGGGAGGATGGCATGTGGTAGCGTGTAATGGCATATTCTGAATGTCCACTTTTGTATATATTACAGGGCTGCTATAGTGTGGGAAAGATGGCACATGGTAGCATGTAATGGCATATTCTGAACACCCACTTTTGTGAATATTACAGGGCTGCTATAGTGTGGGGAAGATGGCTCATGGTAGCATGTAATAGCATCTTCTGAATGCCCACTATTGTATATATTACAGGGCTGTTATTGCATGAGGAGGATAGCACATGGTAATGTGGAATGGCATATTCTGAACACTCACTTTTCTATATATTACAAGGCTGTTATAGTGTGGGGAGGATGGCATGTGGTAGCGTGTAATGGCATATTCTGAATGTCCACTTTTGTATATATTACAGGGCTGCTATAGTGTGGGAAAGATGGCACATGGTAGCATGTAATGGCACATTCTGAACACCCACTTTTGTGAATATTACAGGGCTGCTATAGTGTGGGGAGGATGGCTCAAGGTAGCATGTAATAGCATATTCAGAATGCTCACTTTTCTATATATTACAGGGCTGTTATTGTGTGAGGAGGTTGGCACATGGTAGTGTGGAATGGCATATTCTGAATGCCTACTTTTGTATATATTACAAGGCTGTTATACTGTGGGAAAGATGGCATGTGGTAGCATGTAATAGCATATTATGAACACCCACTTTTGTATATATATTACAGGGCTGCTATAGTGTGTGAAAGATGGCACATGTTAGCATGTAATGACATATTCTGAACACCCACTTTTGTGAATATTACAGGGCTGCTATAGTGTGGGGAGGATGGCTCATGGTAGCATGTAATAGCATATTCAGAATGCTCACTTTTGTATATATTACAGGGCTGTTATTGTGTGAGGAGGATGGCACATGGTAGTGTGGAATGGCATATTCTGAATGCCTACTTTTGTATATATTACAAGACTGTTATAATTTGGGGAGGATGGCATGTGGTAGCGTGTAATGGAATATTCTGAACACCCACTTTTTTTGAATATTACAGGGCTGTTATAGTGTGAGGAGGATGGCACATGGTAGTGTGGAATGGCATATTCTGAATGTCCATTATTGTATATACTACAGGGCTGTTATAGTGGTGGGAGGATGGCATGTGGTAGCATGTAATGGCATATTCTGAATGCCCACTTTGTATATATTACAAGGCTGCTATAGTGTGGGTAGGATGGCACATGGTACTGTGTAATAGCATATTCTGAACGCCCACTTTTGTATTTATTACAGGGCTGTTATAGTATGATAGGATGGCATAGGGTAGTGTGGAATGGCATATTTTGAATGTCCATTATTGCATATATTACAGGGCTGTTTTAGTGGTGGGGGGATGGCATGTGGTAGCATATAATGGCATATTCTGAACTCCAGTTTTAACACATTTGCCTGCTTGTCCTATAAGGGTAACTTCAAGAAAAATAATTTCATAGTCTTGAATATTACATTCAAATTTCAGTCCATACCTATTCTGATAGATTTCTACATATTTCAGGACATTATGTATGTTACCTCTACACGGAAAAAGAAAAATAAATCTATGTATCTAAAATAGTACATAACCTCTCTTTGAAAAAATTATGCAAATAAATATATTCATTCTCAGCCATGTCCATAAATAAACATATGTATGTTCTACCAGGTTTCTATCTGTATAATCTATCTGTGAATGTAAAAACATATTATTTAAACAGAAATCCATTAACTATCCTACAAAATCAGCAGCCAAATAAGCTGGTAAATATATTTAACTGCCTATAATTCATCATGGTGTCTAATAGTAGTACACAGACTATCAGCACCCAAAGTCATCAAAGAAATTCCTTGTGTCCACCTTACATGTCTTAAGTTTTTCAATAAATCTTTAGAATTTTTTTTTTAATGAAAATAATTAACTGACAAGTCTGTAAATAATTACTTATAAACCTACTCATATTTTGTAAGTAGCTACTACATGTGGCTATACTACATCTACCTGGTGGAGTTTTACTGTCTTTATAATTTTTAATTACAGTAAAAATAAGTCAGTTTTTTATTATTTTTCATGACATAAAATACCTATTTTGTTATGAGTCAAATATCCAATGTCCACACCTTTACACACTAACTGCTTTAAGGTGGCAACAGCTGATTGATATTGTCTTGTATATGGAGAATATGAGATGATATCTGCCAGCTGTTACACAAGGGTGGATCAATCACAGATCCTGGTACCTGTAGACCTATTAGCCTCACAAGCCTCATGTGTAATTCTATGGAATGAATTATCTCAGACCTTAATAATCTGGACATTGAAAAATCTGTTAGCCCTGGACTTTCATCATTTTGTCAAATGAAGATCCTGACTCTTTAATCTCACTAATGTATTTGAAAACAATAATATTTTATTTATTATTTATTTTATTTTATTTTATTTTACATTTGTTGACCGGGCTAGTCTAACTGGATATATGTCCATTTTCAGTAGAGGCCCAGGGAGAAAAGCTCTAGTACAATAACAAATAAAAAAGTAAAATAGTGTAGAATAAAAAAAAAAGCTTACATAGCGACAAAAATATTGAATATACATTTTGGTGCACACTGGTTAGTAAATATTTACAAAAATATCTAACACTGGTAAGTAACTAATAACAATACATCAAAGACAATGGTTTAAAAAAAGAGTACTATTTACAAAATTATAGAATACGACATTTATATAGAGTCAATCATAGTAGCTTACAAGTAAACAGTTCTACTTAAGATGAAATAAGAACAAAGGTCTCAAAAGGGAAAGTAGAGGGAAAATTAGTAGAGTTAATCAGCTAGTCAGGGTTGTTGCAAGGGCATAGCCATTTTGTTCTGAGGAATATTTTCAGTTTTTGTTTGAAGAGAGGTAGAGAAGGAAGTACAATAGGTAGAAGATTCCAGTTTTTCCCAGCAGTATTTGAGAACAGAGAGTCACCTGCCAAGTTGTTTGACTTACTAATGTTAACTAACAGTTTATTTGATGATCGTAAATTAGTAAGATTTTTATAGGGGGTAATGATGTTTGAAAGTGTTGGAGTATTATTTGGGAGGTAGAGGATCTTATGTGCAATGATAAGTTGACTATATTGAAGCTGATTTTGTAGCTCAAGCCATCCTAGTTGTTTTAGATTCAGACAGTGATGGGTTCTATAGGGATTACCAGTGGCAAATCTTGCAATATTGTTATAGGATGTAGCTAGTTTGGAACAATTATGTTTTGACAGATTAGTATAGATTGGTGAGGCATAAAGAAGTGTTGAGATTAGATGGGAGTGGGCAATAGTAGATCTTGCTATAGGAGTGAGGAAGGATTTGACTCTATATAGGGAGCCCATTTTTCTGTTGACTGTTTTTATAGTGTTATTAATATGGGAATCAAAGTTGAGGTTGTTGTCTATAGTAATTCCTACGAGCTTGGTGGTAGCATCAGGGGATATGATTGTACCATTGTTAGAAGTAACAGAGAAATCTAAAGGTATATGCTTCCAGGTAGGGGTAAAAAGCAGGAGCTTAGTTTTTTTTGGATTCAGGAGGAGGCATTGTTTAAGAACCATGATTCTACTGTGTTAAACATTTTCTGAGTTAGGGACTGTAGTTCTGATAAAGATTTTCCTGTGCAGATTATTGTGGAATTATCTGCATATTGTATACAGGTAGCAATGAGGAGTAGCTTTACAGAGATCATTAATAAAAATGGAGAATAATAGAGGACCTAGAATGGAGACCTGGGGAACACCTAGTGTAACTGGCAGGTGGGATGATAGATTATTTTCCCACATAACAGCTCGCTGTCGGTTGCTTAGGTAGGAGCTGAACCATTGTACAGCTAGAGTATCGAGTGAAAGTGATTTAAGAATGTTTATAAGCAATGTGGTTAACCATATCAAAAGCTTTTGATAGATCAATAAATAGAGTTGAAGAGAGAACATTATTATTGCGATTTCTGTTGATGGTGTCAGTGAAGGATAAGAGGGCTGTAGTGGTACTATGGTATGGTCTGAAGCCATGTTGGCTTTGTGCTAGTAAGTTGTGGTGTAGTAGGTGATCCAAAAGCTGTTGATGAATACATTTTTCCATTATTTTTGCTAAAGGGGATAGTAGGGCTATAGGTTGATAGTTGGTATATTCATTGGAGTTACCACCTTTATGTAGGGGGATAATGTGTGAGATTTTCCAGATGATTGGGACGGTTCCCTCATTAATGGTTCTGTTTATTAGGATTGATATTGGATAAGCTACTGCTTTAGCTGCTTTTTGCAGATATTGTGCTGGAATCTGGTCAGCAGAAGGCATACAAGGCTTAAGTTTTAGAATGAGTTTGTAAATGAAATTAGTAGAGATTGGTTGAAATATGAAGGTAGGAAGAGAGCTAGAAATGGGGTTTGGGAGGCTAGAGCTGTCAGGGTTTAGCTGGCTGGCTAGAGATTAGATAGCTTTAGTAAAAAAGTTATTAAAGGCATTAGCAGTTTGGTTGGGAGTTTCTTGATTAGCTCCAGTTGGGGATGGTGTGCTGCAGTGACCTGGGTGTAACAAACTATTGATACTTGTCCAGAATTTCTGAGGATTGTTTAGGTGTGTTTGTTGCATTTTACAGTAAAATTTTTTTTTGTCTGAAAGTATAGCTATTTTTGTTATATTTCTCATTTGTTTAAATATTTGTTGATCTGTTAAGTTTTTTGTAGTCCTCCACCTAGTCCAGGCTTTATTTCTAAGTAACATTTTGTTGCCTGGTGTCTTTAGTGAGCCATGGGGCTGGTTTTGACCTAGTTCTGATAGTACGCTTTGGTGCATATTGGTCAAGGATATTTAAGAAGGTAAAGTTAAAGTGTTTAACAGCCTCTTGAAGAGGGAGGGTTTTTAGTGGATACCAATCACAAGAGCTAAGTTCAGTTTGGAATAACCTTTGGTTAAACTGTTTGTTTGACCGTATTGTCCTATATGATGCTTGGTGTGGGATATCATTCTTTTGCCTGATTATGTAGGTCAAAGAGTGGTCACTTACATCAACAGGGAAGACACCTACTTTGTAGGGTTGGCGGTAGTTATTAATAAGGATCCAGTCCAAGGTGCTCTCTTTATTGGTAGGTTTGTTAATTCTAGTTGGGGAGGTGATGGTCTGTGAGAAACCATGAAGGTTAATGTGAGAAGTAGGATGGTCAGTACCAATGCACCTCCAGTCAATATTGAAATCACCAAGGATTATAGTTTCTTGTGGGAAGGTTGATGATACCCAGTTAAGTATATCTTCAAGTTTAGATGCATTGTTTCCAGGAGGTAGGTAGATGCAAAAGATGTACAAGGATTTATTATAATTAAGTTGTACTTTACAAATAAGAACTTCAGCATTACTGTCTTTTGGCAGGTTATAAGGTAGAGAAGTGACTTGTAATCCATCCTTGAAAAGAATTGCTACTCCCCCTCCCTTTCTCTTTGAACGGTCTAGTCGTAGTATATTGTATCCTGATGGGAGGATTTGATTATCCTGGGTTGCTGGTTTCCGCCATGTCTCTGTTAAACATAGAATGTCAAAGGAGTGTACATCCAAGAGAGCATGGAGATGGGCAACTTTGTTATTAACACTCTGTATATTGAGGTGTGCTATAAGGAGTGAATTTAGGTGTTTGTTTTGGGTGTGTGGGATAGAGGGTTTAATGGTTATAGATTCAGTAGAAAGGATATTGGCTGGGCCTGGATTGGGATGGATGTCTCCATCTTGTAAGGAATTCTTTTTTAGTTTAAGCAAAATATAATGTAAGTTATTAGTTTGATACTGAGCTTTCTTAGGTAATAGGCTATAGTATTTAATGTGTGCCAGTCTGTGGTACTTTACTGGTAAGTATGTAGGTGTGGATAAGATATGTAAATTATAATGGATGAAAGTGTGGATATGTGTAGCTGTTTGTTTGGTGGGATAATGATATTGAAAATAAGTTTGGTGTAATAAATCAGTGGATAGTGGATATGCAGCACATACAGCATATCTGAATCTGGCCAAGGCCTATAACACTATTACCCATGCAGGCATTATTGACAGACTTGTAAATCTGAATATAACCCCCTTCCCCTGATTAGCAAGTTGCACCTCCATCTTACCTCCATGTTCCTCTTTTTCTTCCATGTATCACACTCCTCTCCTATCTCATGTGCCTATTCCACCCTCTTCTCCAACTCCTACACCTTCTGCTCCTCTTCCTCATCACTGTTCCTATAAGACTTTCTAGCTTTTCACATTCATAATCCCTAATCAATCTCTGGATTCTCTCCTCATCACTACTTCAAATTATTATAACCATTAACAGCTTAACTTAAAATGTATGCTATTATTCTGTCAAATGTGTAAATAGTTCTCACGATCTTTGTATAAACAAGCATTGATTTTTCATTGTGAAACTTCTTTAAAATCAAGCATTTTGTATCATTATTATCTATGTGGAGCTTTTCTCCCCAGGCCTGTACTGAAAATTGTTTCATACCCAGTCGGTCATTCCCAGTAAACAAATGTTAATCAAACAATCAATCAATCATCAATCAACCAATCAATCAATCAATAAATAAATAAATACATTGTGTGTGGTAGACAGCGAACTGATTGTCTGACAAAACCCATGTCACTCAAGTCACATTTGCCACTTCTGAAAGCAAACTGTTACCAGTGATGTACTACAGGGCTTAATATTAGACCATCTCCTAGCTGGTATTATTTCTCAGGCTGTCAGTGCAGCACTCATGGAGTATGAATATTTAAGTTTGCAGACAACTGTTGATTAAATGTTGCTTTTAAGTTTTACCACTGACTTACAATCGTTTCAACATAGGTTAGACCATGTTAAAAATTGCCTCAATTTAAAGGTGAAAAAAATGTAGCATAGTTCATTTTGGTAAACAAGACATTTCCACATTCCATATAGGTGACATACCCTTCCAGTCATAAGGGAATCAGACACTGTTATTGATAATTCCTTATCATTTGACCATCATGTCTACACATAGTTTGGAAACCTTCCATTGTCTAATTTCCAAAGGCATCTCCACTAGAGCCAAAGAAGTCTTAATTCCCCATTACCCATAGTTCATCAGACCCATTACTGAACATGATGTACCTTTTGGCATGTATTTGTCTAAACATATCAGTCTTGACAGTCCTCAGAGATACATAATGAAAAGATCGGTGGCCTCCAAAAATCTTAGTTATTAAAACAGACTGGCATCCATCTCTCTCTGTACTCTCTGTACTCTCTTATAGGCTCCCTGAAGTGGCTCTGCATCTAGACTTTCAAGCCATGAAAGATTCAGCCCGCTTTGACCTCCTATTCCTTCACAGAACTACCTGTATATCAAATTCTGGTTAAAGGAACTAACCTTCATCAACAGATAAATAAGATGTAGATTCACATCCCAACATATCCATATTTACATTACATGTCAAGCAGAGGAACACCCTTGCCATCTTGAAGGTAAACCCAGATAATTGGATAGACAGTCTCAAATTTGTCCTGCTTTATCTTGTCTTTCCTTTCTTGAGGCTGAATGGAACTATTGAATATGTTTTTTTTGGCTAAGTTTGCAAAAGTATGTAGAATGATTGCCTAGTACTTACGTATGAACCTTTGTCATGTGTGTGGTGTAACACGTGCAGATGAACATGTTATGCCATGCAAAACTGTTTTTGAATCCGGCTATAAATTTTACTCTGTAAGAGCACTTGCCTTACTAAAACTTTTTTCCTTTCAGTTTGCATCTCTTTTGTTTCCACCCACCCATGTAAAACCTAAGTGCTCTAGGGGTTATAAAACTATTAGGTAAATAACAAGGCAACAAATCATTTTTACGGTTCATACAAAACCCTTTGCTGTAATTATGTCAAGATGGTAGCTAGAATGTAGCAGCTAAAACAAAAACGTTTGTACACCCTGAAATATCCCAGACTTAAAAAAAAAAGAATTATGCCATTAATCAATTTTCTGTCCCATGACAACACTTTGCAGTAAGTAATCCAAGAAGATATCTGGAATCTAACACATAAGTTAAAAACTTAGCCCTGCTCTGAAATATTCCAGCCTTCTCTCAAAGTAGAATTCTGTGTCCAGACCTGTTACCTAAAACGAAATTTTAATAAGGAAGAAACATTAAAATTATTAACATTTGTTAAACATATGTAGTTCTCAGCAATCTTTTCACAGGGCTGGAAGCATCTGGTTCCTACTTTTTTCTCAGCACATAAAAATGTGTTAGAAATCTGTAGAAATGTATAGTGTCATCGTTTGCAAGGCATGCACCCTTGATTCTATGGGACTGGAGGTGGGGGTGGGAAGGAGATTTTGAGCTGCCTCCATCATAACCACAAAAACTCTTGAATGGCCTTCGACAAATGAACAAACTGTTTCCAAAACTCTGTTCCCCAAGAAAACCACACTAAAATCCTGGCAATCCTCCAAGTACTTTGGTGTTTATTTAAGCTTATATTTGAAAATACACTTTTCGTCAGACCCTATTGTCCAACTTCTTCAGAAACATTTAAAACAAACTACATCAAGTTCACATTATATATATTGTATCCCAGCGGGTGGATGATTTAAGTAAAAGGTTGGATGCTAGTGCACCAAGGCCCATTCTGGACAACAATTCGACCACCAACCAGGTTAGTACTATTGGCTCTAATCGGAATAGAATAGTTTCAGCTTTACAGAGCAGTAGCCTAGTACTTCCTGGGGTGGATGGGGCTCTTAGTAGAGAGTCAGGTCCGTGTAACACACAAACCCACAGACTGGTAGTGGGACTGCCCCCACCAATTTTAACTCATGGTTGAATAAGGAATTTAGCTTTAGGAATGGATTAATCGGAGGTTCATCATTGGGTATGCAGGAGAATGAATCGAACTTGTCCACAAAATTGCATGAGTTTGATACCAAATTAATTAAACTTAAAAAGATTCAACTGGAGATAGCCTACTTTCAGGAATGTATCCGCTTGAGACTAGTGCCTAAGGGGTTGAGGTCATGGCAGTATCCCATGGGCCTGGTAGAAGGCTCAAAATTTCATAAATATTTGATAACATTATTTGATAAACATGGGAAAGAATTATTAGAAACGTTATGCCTTCATTACCAGGAGACAGTGGATGCCTTAACCTCTGAAGTGACTTCTTTAGACGAACACATCAAAAAAGATTTGGATTTTCAAAGGTATCAATATGACTCTGATAGAATATTTCATAGCATAGACCAACACCTGATTAAAGCTAATTCTATGAAAATTAAGAAGATCCAAAGAGACTTGAAAGATTATGAGAAAGGGATGGCATACCCAAGCCCCCCACCATCTCAGGGGAGTTATCTCCCTCGGGGTGACAACCGGTATCCAGAGGACTCGATTCATGAGAGCGAAGAACCCCATGTCACTCTTGGTAGTGACATGGGGGACCAAGCCTTAAACTCAGCCTTGGTTCGTCGCAGTGACAGACTGGCGACGAAAAACAACATGGGTAACAAACAGGGTCCTAGTGACCATCTAAATTTTCAGAACCAAGCCTCCAGCTGCCATCCACCGAAAGAGAGGAGGAACAACAACAAAACCAGGAGGAAGAACAAGTGGTGAATAATGAAGGAAGGAGGGAGTATGTGGCTGACGCCATAAACACTTGTAACATTGTTATGAATGACTCAAGGGATTTTAAAATTTACAATTACTCAGAGATTAACATAACACCTGAGATGGATAACTTGTTATCAAAGGGTTACACCTTTGTTCCAACTGCCCATACACAAGTAGCAGATATACTGATTGATTTGAAGCTCTCTGTACGTAAAATGAATCTTAGTTTATTGATGGGCACTCAGTTACCAACACAAAATGCCTACTATGTGTCAAGTGTATACAACCCTCCTACTCACCCAATTTTGTCCTTCTTTGAGCAGATTTGTGAGCTAGACATTAGGAACTTGCTGAGTAAACCTTTTAACACCAGCTATCACAATACTCAGCGGTACAACATTTCCAGAGAAGAAAGGGACATTTTGAGTTTTTTAACTTCCTCCTGTGTTAGGATTATGAAACCGGATAAGGGAGGGGGGCTTGTGATAATGAATGCCCTGGATTACAATCAAAGAATGTCAACTATTTTAGACACTAGCACTTATGTTGAAGTTTCTAAAAGTGAATTGAACACAGCTATGAATAGAGTAAATTCACTGTTATATGACTTTTACATCGAAGCACGAATAGATAGGAATTTGTTTGATTTTTTTAATGATGCCAGCCCCTAGAATACCAATCATTTTCGGGATCCCGAAAACTCACAAAAGTGTAGTGGACCCACCGATGAGATCATTGGTGGATGTGAGGGGGAGCATCGCTTACGCTTGCGCAAAGGCCGTAGATAATATTCTTAAGAAATATGTCAAATAGGAACCCCAGATTTTAAAAGATTCTTGGTCTTTTTTGCAACATATAAATCAAATTCCATTAATTGACAATGCTTTATTTATGACAATAGATGTCAAAGACTTGTACTCCTCCATCCTCCACCAGGAAGCCATTAAAAGAACTGGACCTTTAATGCAAGTTCACGACGCACCAAAGGATGAAATCCATTTGGTGACAGAATTAATTGACATAGTGTTATCATTTAACTATGTCATTTTCAATGGCAAATATTACCATCAAAGAGTGGGGGTTGCCATGGGCTCCCCTTGTGGGGCTAGTGTGGCCAACATGGTGATGGCCCATTGGGAGAGAGAACACATTTTAGGGAACCCTTGGTGCCAACAACATATAAAATGTTCTACACGTTTCCTTGATGACATCTTTGTCATTTTTTTGGGTCACGAATCAGAGGCACATAAGATGCTAGATATTTTCAATGTTAGCACCGAGTTCCTCGAATTCACGTATACTATACATAGTGACAAGATTGCTTATTTAGATGTCGAATTGTGGAAAGACTACAGGGAAGCAGCATATTCGGCAAAGATCTTCCGTAAGAGTACCTACTCTAATTCTTTCCTTCACTATTCAAGCTGCCATCCATTCTCACAGAAGAGATCAGTAATTAAGGGACAACTGGTCAGGGCAGCTAGAATGTCTACAAAAGATGAGGATTTCATGATTGAGTGTGAAACGCTTAAGAATTTCTTTTTAAAAAGAGGGTATCCACTTAACTTGTTCTTGACTTTGTTTGAAGAAGTTAAGATTAAGAGAAACGTGGGTTTTTTCCACCAATTCTCAATAAAAAGGTTTTGTTTTCCCCCACCAATTCAGGGACCAACCCAATTTCAAGTCCTTATTGTTTTATATCCACCTTTTCCATGGAATCCTTTGAAATTGTCAACATCATTTGTAAGAACTGGGGGGTACTCTTAAACCACAATGAGACCAGTGCAGTATTTTCACAGCTCCCAAAAATGGTCTTTAGACGAGGAGCTAATATGAAGCATTTACTGGAAAGTAGACCTATAGTTATGAAACGGAAAATGGGTACATTTAAATGCTATATGTGTAATCAATGTAAATACATTGATGAAGGCACCAGTTGTAGAATTAGGGACATTATTATTAAAGCGAAGGAAAAATGTGATTGTACCAGTAAACAAGTTGTTTACCTGGCTAGTTGCACTTGTTGTCCTGCTTTCTATGTCGGCAAGACCGACAGGAGATTGAGGGACAGAATATATGAGCATATATATAGCATTAACAATAACAAATCCGTGAATGCACTGGCTAGACATATTATGGAACAACCTACACACAGTTTTAAATTTAGAGTTATACAACAACTACACTACGCTGGAAGAGGAGGACCGGATTCCCTTATATTGGAAAGGTTCGAACTTCTTTGGCAATTGAAGTTGAATGCATGCCAAGTCCCAGGCTTAAATGAGTGTAGCTCCATTATGTGTATTTTGCGGTTAAAAAATTTGCTTAGGTAATTTTTTCATTGGTTTCTGACTTAGTTGAAGTACAGGGTTTGATTTCTGACTTTTGAGAATACAAGTTAGGAGCATCACATATTTTCCATTATTGGTGGCTTAGTCCACATTGAATGGAGGTTTTTATATACAATAATGAGTAAACAGTATGATGTGTTGTAGGAGAACTTCTATTTTATTTGTTTTTAATCTATTACAGTATGGTATGTAGGTTTTGTTTGGCACCACTGTATATTGTTGAAATTGCAGAGTATGCTTTTAGAACAATTGAGGTTAATATACCATTTTCAAGTGACATTTGATTATATGTTTTTATTGTTTTTATTAGGTGGTATCCCCCCCCCCCCCTTTTTTTAAATGCATAACATCACTAGTGACACAGTGTTTCTGAGACAAACTTAGTGTTTGACTTGTCTCAGTTATAGTTATAAGGAAATGGTTGGGTTTGTTGTTTTTTTCACTTAGCCTGAGGGTGTGTGTTGTGGTTGCCTTAACAACGTTAAGGTGATGACATCACATTTAAAATCTTGGCACACCCACATGGTTAGTGTTGTAATTACTATGAGACCTTGATGCTTTATATAATGTGAACTTGATGTAGTTTGTTTTAAATGTTTCTGAAGAAGTTGGACAATAGGGTCTGACGAAAAGTGTATTTTCAAATATAAGCTTAAATAAACACCAAAGTACTTGGAGGATTGCCAGGATTTTCGTGTGGCTGCCTCCATCATAGCTACTTCTAACATGTGGTCCTTAACAAATAGATCTTTTTAGTGCAACGTTACATTATTTAACGAAACATTTCTATACAATGACACCCATGTACTAGTTTATCATAGTCATCTGTCTGTAAGTCCCCATGGATATTTTCTTTCTTTTTTTGTTAGTAAGACCAAGCTTATGTATGTTATAGTAGCAATCATTGTATACTTATGAACCAACTAAGTGGTATAGTTTTTTCTTGCTGCTGAAGTAACAAATCGAATATGCTTTCCTTGTAGTAAACACTAGTTAAGAAATCTGGCTTATTTAAAATTACTTAACAAAACATAATTTGCCTTGCACTAAGCACCAACTACAAAGTTTGGATTTTTTCCTTGTTAATTAATCAAACATGATTCACTTTTACAGGGCACTCAGTTTCAAAATTGTTGTACTTCCCAATGTTTCCAGTTGCCTCTGAACTATTTTCTGGAATTCACTGATCCATATTCTTTACTGTTTCTTCATTCCTTTTTGTCCCTTTTCCTCCTGTCCATTCCTGTGTTCCTTTTTGTAGGCTGGATTCTAAAACATAAACAATTTGAGGGTGGACAGCCTCTACCATTTCAAACTTGATATTAAACTTCAACCTGATCGAGGGATGACATCATCCTGAAGGGTGGGATCTGCAGAATTCAATAGGGAACTGATACGCCTAGGCAAGATAATACGATTCAGAAATATTTTATTCTAACAAACTGCATTACTCATTCTAGGCATAGTGCAAAGCTTTCCAAGCCAGCTGAAGTGATCTAGCAGAGCAGCTCCATCTGTATTATGCATTAATGTAAATGATATTGCAAACAGGGAGCCTGCTTGCATTAGCAGTGTACAGGTCAAGCTGTTCTCTCATCACACTGTTCATCTCCATCTGTATGTGGAACTAGGTAGTGCAAGCATTCCGGCTTTCTATATGATACTGCCTACAGTAAGTTTTCCTACATACAGGTGGAGCTTTTACCATGCCATGAAGCTCATTCATTTCAAAGGGCTTTACTTTTGATTCAGCATTGTATATTAGCAAGGATTGCCAATGTACAACACCAAGTAAATGTGATGTGGAGCACCTGATTTCCCCTTTTGGAATTGGGCACAGGGCTCCATCATTCCCCATTTGCACAGGCCAAAAGGACAGCGGCTGAGTCCTTTCTTTTGTTTTTTGCTGTAGTATAATCAGTTAATGTGGTGGTGCTGCGGTAGCGTTGTCGCCTCACAGTAAGACGCTGTCTGGTTCGACTCTCAGCTAGAGTGTCTTCTGCATGGAGACATGTGTGAATGGGCGTTCCTTTGTTGAAGGTTGTGCGCCAGGGCTGGCAACTCAATACGTAAAAAATCAACTGCCAATCATTAGCGGACCTGAGTTCCGCTGTGGTGATCCCTAACTGGGAAAAGCCGAAAGACACAACAACATAATCAGTTAATGTGTTACACCATGCCAAACCATTTTTGGAATCCTGCCATGTTTTCCTCTCTCTCTCTCTCTCTCTCTCTCTCTCAGTCTTATCTATTTTTCTTGGAGTTGCATCTGAAAGGGCTGTTCTTGTCTACCTACTCCACTTTCATCTGTGTTTCTACACTACCCTTCTGCCCCTCCACATCTCTCTGCACTTCCTGCCTCTCTTCTTGCCTGTCATACCTTCCAGCCCTCCATCCGGGCCTCCCCCAACCTGTAGAGCCTTTTGTTTTCACCCTGGTATTTCCACTAGGCCTGCAATCCTTGGGCTGTTCTCGTATAAGCAAACAAAAAAAATGCAACTAATTCATACCGCTAACCTTTGTCATGAACCAGACGAATGATACAGAGTACAGACCTTTAATACAAATCAAACAGGTGGTTAAGGAGTTAGAAGCCCCCAACAGACAGATATTAAATTATTAAATACTTGAATGCACTTATACAAGTACATGAAAAATGCCACCGGGAATGGATCATTTGTAATGCTAACCTTAAATATGAACCAATTAATCTACTAATATAAAATCTTGATTTGAATAAAATGCTCAGAAATTAGTCATTCATACAGAATGTAGCCTGTTAAAATGCCACAAGTGTGGTTAAAGGGGACAATAGCACCTTTTACAGGCACACAGCTCCAGTCTTAGTTAAACTGGCACCTTAGAGAAGGGCTCCATGGCAACCACCCATTGTCCACTGCCTCCAATTCCTGAGACACATCACCTGGTACTCTCACTGTCACCTATCCTAGTCTATTCCCAACATCTAGATTACTTTTTTTCTTACCTTTTTCACAGTTTGTTTAGCTGTTTTGTTTTTTCCCTGCTGTTATTTATTCACTCAGCATGTTGTATCTAGGCAAGACATCATTCTGATTACCATGGAGGAAAGAACTGCATTAAGCAATGGGGGTTTTATATGTACCAAGATGTAGTTAAGAGTATTTTTAAACAAACTTTCATCCAGTGATGGCCTGAAGGAAAACCATTATCAAAGAAATAAATTCAGTCTTACTCTTTGTTTTTTACAGCATCTTTGTAGTACTCCCTAACTGACGAAGAGTATAGCAATAACCCATGCCTGGGTGTGGGTAATGCTAAATTTACCCACGGTTGGCGTGGTTTGGACCAAACAAAGCCAACCGTGGGTAAATTTAGCATTACCCACACCCAGAAGTGGGTTATTGCTATTATACCATGACATTATTTAAGAAAAGAAACTATTACTTTTCTTAAATAATGGCATAGTATAATGCCTGTTTACTGCCCTTCCGCAGATGTCTGGCATCCGCGGCAGTTCTGATGTACTGCGCGCCTGCGCAGTACATCAGAGCTGTGGGCAAAAGCAACGGAGAAAGCAAGATCTCCGTTGCTTTTTTTTAGTGTTTCGCTATGTTAAATGAGTTTAACATAGCGAGACAGTTTTAAAATAAGCAACGAAGATACTGAAATAGAAAGGTGCCCCTTTTCCTCCTTCTTCCTTCTTTCTTCTTGTTCAGATTTAAGAAATTTAGGCACTGCAGTGTGGAAAGGGAGGAAGTCCTGGACAGAATGGAGATGATGTTCTTTTTCTTGCTTTTGCATAGGAAAATGACTGGATTGAGGGCCTTGGCTTGATCTAATGACAAGTTTTATAGGGAAGCGGGTAGATATGGGTACAAAGAATATGGTGAACGATTTTCCTCTAGCAGGTGGATGTTCATAGTTTAATATGGGAAATTTGTAGTAGAAGGCAACTGTGTATATCTGGTTCTTGTGATTCTATGGAGACAATGTGATAAGTGGGCAAAAAAAAACAGAATAATTCTTTTTTTTAGTGACTGGGATAATGTTTTCTGAAGGTACTGAAGTTGTTTTCTACATTGTTTTCTACATCCGGGAGAGGAATAGAAAGAGAAGCTAAAGACAGACAGCACTTAGTGTAAGCAAAAACACAAGCTATACCATACATCTTAGCATGGCTAACTCTTTTTATGGGTTGGTTCGATCTGTAAGTGTAGGTGTCAAGGACAGTTGTTCCTGCTGAGAGGGTTAAACTTCATTATTTGAAGATATATATAGTTTTGTGAGTTTGTATTAAGTTGATGGGTTCTGGGGGTGTTTTGGTGATGCGTTTGCTTCTTTGTTTGATAGTTTTTATTAAAACAACAAGTTGCATAAGATGTGACATAGATTTAAATGGATATGACAAGAAACAACTCTTTCAAAGATTAACCTGACAAACATTAGAGCTGAAACTAGACATTTAGCTGTTATACATAACAGGTGGGAATAATAACTTTTTACCATAAAGACAGCACTTTCCGTATTATCTTTAAATGTGAATGGTCTCATAGAAACATAAAAAAAGAAAGAATAGTGAACTATATTGAAAGGGAGGTACAGTGATGCAGCAGTTATCACTGTCACCTCAAAGCAACAAGTTCTCTGGTTTGATTCTCAGCTGGGGTGCCTTCTGTGTGGACTCTGCGGGTCCTCCCTGTATTCACATGGGTTTCCTCCGGGTGCTCTGGTTTCCTCCCACATTCTCAAGATATGCTACAGGTGGATTAGACAGTCTAAATTGGCCCCAGTTGTGACTGTGTGTGAGTGTGTGCCTTCTGAGGAAGGTTGGGCACTTAGCTGGTAACTCGACATCATAAAAACTCTACTGCCACTTGTTCTGCAGACCAATGATCCACTGTGGCAGCCCCCAAAAGGAGCAGCTGAAAGGAGAAGAAGAAGAAGAAGTAATGAACTATATTAAAAATGCAAAGTGCAAATAGCAACACTATAGAAAACACAGCTGGAAAAAACTGAGCATGTAAATTTGATAAAAAAGGATTTCAGGATGGCTGTTCAGTGGAATATCTGGGGCAAAGGAAAAGGAGAGTGCTGATATTAACTGCAAGAGGAGCTCCAGTAGTGAGACAGAAAATAGAAAGAAAGATAACAATGGTACATTTGTAGCACTGCAGGGTTACTGGCAAGGGATGAGGATTGCACTGGCATGTCTTCATATTCCACCTAAAACTGCTACAGTTGAGCTTATGAAAATTCTGGTCGAAATGATCAGCATTTAACAGGGATATTACGTATGGGTGGGGAATGGAATTTAATTTGCAGCAGTGAACATATGTTTGGGGACCTAGAGGGGAAACTATAGCAAAGTAAGGTATATTTTTGAGAAATGTTATGAAAATATTTGATATGGAGGATATGAATTCAGCAGTAGGAGTTCATAGAGAGTTTGCATATTATTAGCCAGGGCACAGAAACTGGCCTAGGCTAGACAGAAATTGTACTTCACGTGTGCATTTAATTGAAGTTTTGATATACATTCAATAACTATTACAGATCACACTCCAATAGTAATAATCATAAAATTAAAAATTGCAGGGTAATGAAATAAAAATAGGACACTGGTACTTCTCCACCTATCTGTTAAACAGAGACGGATTTAAGGAATGGGTAGTGGAAATTATTTGAGAGTTATTAGCAAAGCTAGAAATTTCTTCTGAAAATATGGCTAAGCAATGGGTTAAAATTAAAACGGAGTTCAAAAATGGGGTGGAAATAAAGAGATGCAGTTAAGAAGTAACAAGAATTATTTAGAGGGGACTGACAAAGGTTGAAGTATTGTAGAATAAGAGGAATCTCACAGAACATGAAGAGTCACAACAGCAGAGTGCTAGAGAGAAAATAAGGGACTACCTTCATAATATTCATGAGTTTAGAAAGATTTCCATTAAGCAACTGTTTTTTTTATAACTCCAGAGCACAAAAGCTTTTAGCACAATGACTCACATACAGAAAGTAGAAAGGGTTGTTGCCAAGCTTAGGGAACCTATAACAATGAAAATGACCAGTGATCCTGAAGAGATATTAGAAATATTTCAAACATTTTATGAAATGTGGAAATCAATAAAAGTACAAATGGAAATGTTTATGGAAGAATTAAATATATGAAGGTTAGAGGTAGATGAGGTTCCATTTCTAACAGTTAGTATAGGAGGAGATGAGATAAAAATGGTGATGCATAATCAATCTGCATTAAGGTCTCCAGGAACAGATGGCATTCCTGTGGAAGTTTGGAAGCTAGGAGGAAAAAAGTGATAAAGATCTCAATGGTTTTGTTTAACAGCATTTTAAAAGGAGGAGAAGCACCAACATCCTGGAAGAAAGTGGTGGTGGTTGTAATACCTAAAGAGGGTAAAGACCCATCAGATCCAGCTTCATATAGGTCCATTTCAATTCTAAACCATGATTATAAAGTGTTTACGTCTATAATGGCTAAAAGAATGACAAGTAATACAAAAATTGATAGACATGGATCAGTGTGAGTTTGTGGAGGGAAGGCAAACATGTGACAACATTAATAGAACAATGATGATCCAGAGGGAAGCAGACAATAAGAAAAGACCACTGTTGTTGGTGGGTCTTGATGCAGAGAAAGCATTTGACCAAGTAAGCTGAGATTTTTATGAGTACAACAATGGAAGCATTTGCATTCCCTGATACAATTTTAAGGTTGATTAGGAGGAGGGATGGGAGGCAAAAAATAAAGTGCAGGGATTTCTCTCTGATAAGTTCTATTTGAACAGAGGAAACAGGCAGGGGTATCTTTTTTCCCCTTTGTTATTTACTTTTTATTTAGAACCACTGGCAAAAAAGGGACCCAGAAATTTAAGGGTATAATTGGTATAGTAATCAAGAAAAGTTGGCTTTATTTGTAGATGACATTTGTTTGCACCTGATAACATCAGAAAAAGACATTTCAATGTTTTACACCACCATGAGACAGTTTCATGTCTTTTCAGGATACAAAATGAATGAAGGTAAAACAAGGGCAATAGCTGTAAACTATGTAGTCACACACAAATTGCTTCAGCAATACCCATATTTATGAGGACATAATAAAATGTAGTACTTAGGAGTATGGATTAAAAAGTATTCTGTTATGACAGCTAAGAATAAGTGGCATACCTCTCAACTGTACAGATTTTTCACAGAATGTCCAGATTTTTGCCTCATATTTTTGGCCCGTTCCTCAAATGGTTTTCTAGTTGGCAAATCATTGCCAAATATTTGAGGCCTGAAGTCAGAAAATAATGACAGACATTTGAGATTTAGACTTCATATCCTTCAGAAAACTCATGCTAATGCAAAGTCAGTAATTTAATCAACAAAGTTTGTAAAAGCAATATTTCAAAATTGTCCCTATTTTTGGGCCTTTGTCCTCCCATTATTTATGTTTTTTCCAGATTTCTTGCTCTAACAGGTTGAGAGCTAAAAGATAATACAAAAACTGAGAAATTGGAAATTCTTTTTTATGTGTATGGATAGCAATCTACAAGTGGTGAAAATGTTTTTAGTCTCTTTAGTTATATACACAGGTCAAGCATATTTTTGCCAACTAGAGCAGAAGGTGTGGATAGCAATTCATAAAGAGATGAAGAATTTTAGCTGGTAGCAGAAAAGGGCAAGACTCAAGTTGGATAAGTTGATCGTTCCAACAGAACGAGGTGGTTTAGGATTACCTGATTTGAAAGGGTATTTCAGAGCTACACAGTAAAGGCTCTTATACATAGCACAAGCAGAAAGCTATAATTCAAAGTGGAAAGGGATGATGATGAAACGGGGGAAGCTCAAGAAACAAAGACAGACTGGTATTTTGGATGCCATTTCTAAAGGAGAATAACAAGAACTATAAAGAATATTATAGTCATAAAGTAGCAGAAAGAATTCTAAGAACTAAGCCAACATGGGAGATGGGAAAGGAGCTTCTATCGATAGGGATGAATACAATAAGGGGTACACAGATTAGGCAAGAGGGGGCTGGAATTTATGGGACAAACTGGCAAAGAAACAAAGGTATTGGTTACAAATAATTAGAGATGGAAAGGTAATAGAATGGGAAGAGGCCAAGAATTTATTTGGACTGCAGGCTAAAGACTGCCTTCCCTGTCAATGATTGCTATCAGAATATAGGCAACGACAAAAACATAGTGTAATCCTAAGAGAAAGACTAGCACTAGTAGAGTATTTAGTGTAATCTAGAACAAAAGCTGCTGTTAAAAATGGATAATTAGTAGTGTATATAAAATATTACATGATAACTATACAAATCAATTAGATGAGGTTAGAAAGGTTTGAAAAGAGAGGCTGGATAAGCAATTTACAAAGAAACAATTGAAGGATATATGTATGGCTCGTAAATATGCAACAAAGTCTAGAAGATTTAGGAGAAGTATTTGCACAGATATATTTATACCCCAAGCAGACTCCAAAGAATTTTTCCTCAAGTGCTTTGCAAATGTTGGGGTACTACAAGGAAGAAAGAAATAATTGGGAACTTATTTTTGGAAGTATAATGAGGTAGCAGAGTTTGGGAGGAGATGTATGTATGGCTCCTAAATATGCAACAAAGTCCAGATTTAGAAGCTTTTCTTGAAAGTATTTGCATAAATATTTTTATACCCCAAGCAGTCTCCAAAGAATTTTCCTCAAGTGGATTGCAAATGTTGGAGGTGTCACAGGGAAGAAGGAGATAATTGGGAACATATGTTTTTGTGGTGCAATGAGATAGCAGACTTTAAAGGTCTCCTGCAGACTGCTCTGTCAGAAATACTAGATGAGCAATATGGTATAGCTAACAAAAAGAATAATAGATATAGATATAAATACAAATATAAATATAAATATAAATATAGACATACCCCAGGATTCATGAAGCTTGCGCCAGGTGTAGGAGTAGCGTCGGCGATCTAACGCCAAATGTGGCCGTAGAGCAATTCAGGTACGAGCTGTTTCCACATGCACTACCAGCATACGCCAGAACTGCGCAGCTCTCAGCACATGTATGCTAATTACTCCATGCACAGCAGTGAAGCATGCAAATGAAGGTATATAGCGATTCATGAAGTGGAGCAGGCATAGCATAAGAATGAAAAAATGTAAACCAAAAACAAAACGGTTTATATTTTTTTCAAACATAAAATCAGAGCCATGAAAGCAGACCAAACTTATGTATTATAATGTTAATATAGGCAAATGGCTAAATATATAGCCAATGGCGTAAAAAAACATGCACAACACATAAAAAATAACATTTAATGTCCAGGCCACACTAATGCAAAGTAAAATCTCAGTGCAACGGTGTGCAAACGGGATCACAATGAAAATATATTTAGATGCCATAAAACTGCAATGTAACACAATTCATGAACTCCCCATAATAGTCAATGGCACGCATGCTACACCACAACCATGACACAAGGGCTGCTAAGTGTCTGTGACAGTGTTCTGTGCAGTAACTAGGAATTAGTAGTTAATGTCATGCAAATGAGTCAAGTAATACTGAATCGCAAAATCCCTGCCAGTGTAAGGATGTACCACACAGTGTAGTGGTACAACACCGAGGTGAGGCCTGGAGGTAAACATGACATCAAGAGAGGGGTGCGCCACCGTAGCTGTAATCACATTGGAGCATTGCTAATCCGGGTTGCCTGTTGCTAAGCAAAGCCACAGGATAGGGGTGTGGCAGTAACCATAGCTTTGCTTAGCTGAGACCACACAAGGTAACCGAAAGTGCATGTGAACGTGGATTAAAATGTGCGAGAAACCCGGTAAATTGCTGTGTGCAGCACACACCATAGCTGAAACAGGAAGGATACAGGAAGACATTAAGGAAATGCTGCAGCATGGTAATTGGAGTACAAATGAGTAATTAACACCTAGGCACTCACAGTTGGCCATTGACAGCAGCTAACAAGGCTGCTAGCAGCTACCTGCAGAACAGGAAAGGAGAGGTGCCATACTGCAAAGAAAAGAGAACTGTCACAGCAGAACAAAGCAAACTTGCAGTAGATCAGCTACATAACACATTTCGTAACACAATCCTGGGTTGGGAAAGTACAAAACAAGAAAGCAGGCAGCTGGATGCATGCCTGACAATGGGAGGGGAATCGGGTTGAAAAGTGAAGTAAAGGGCAATAGATGAATCACAGCAGCCAAGCGTAAGTCAATAACAAAAGCCCCACAATAGCAGTACCTGCTGTAAAACCCATAATTAAAATACCCTTCAGCTGGAATTGCACATACAGACCCAATTACACCAGCATCATATATTGCACAATAATATAAGGCGTGAAAGCCCCACACACACTTGTGTATTCCTAGACACTCTGCACCATTGGTGTATACAGATGGGGAACTTTTAATATGTACATGTTAGTGGCTGTCATAGCTTTGATTCACCAGCATGTGTTAGAGACTGATGGTGGTGTGGAGGATGATGCTGACAACATTCTCAGGCACTGGACGAGGAGAAGAGTGTTCAGACTCAGGGTAACCTATCAGAGGCTACATGATCTGGAGATAGTAGAGTGTTACAGGGTGGACAGGGACAGGATACAGCAACTTGTTGAGCTGCACCGGCCATGCCTCAGAGCCAGAAATAACAGAGGGGAACATATCCCAGTGGACACGAAGGTATGTGTAAGCTTGAGAATACTAGCCACAGGTACCTTTCAAAGGCCAACTGAGGATATCATGGGGATCTCACAAACATCAGCATCCAGGGTACTCCACCAGTTCCTGGATGCCATGTTACCACATGCCAATGAGCACATATACTTCCACTGAATGCAGGAGGAGTTGGCCAGCAATATGCGTCTCTTCCACCATGTGACAGACTACCGGAAGGTACTAGGTGCAATAGACTGCACGCACATACACATCAAGACACCACCTGGTGAGCAGCGTAGGTGCTACATAAAATGCAAGGGATACCACTCCATCAACTGCCAGGTCATGTGCAATGCCCAGGGCATTATCATGGATGTGTGCTGGCAGCCCTGGAAGCTATCACGACTCCCACATATTGCATGCCTCACAGCTGTATCAGGTATTTGGCCAGGGGGGGCATCCTATATGGCCACCTGGTGGGGGATGCTGGGTATGCATTGGAACCGTGGATGATGACTCCCATCAGAAATGCACACACAGCCAAGCAATAATGCCATAATGAGGCACACACAGAAACCAGAATCATCATAGAGCACGTGTTTGGGATGCTGAAATCACAGTTCTGTTGCTTGGACATATCTGGTGGAGCCTTGCAGTACTCTCCAGGCACATGTGCCCACATCTTCATAGTATGTGCCATGCTACACAGTATGATCCAGTGGAAACAGTTGCAGCAGGGACAGAATGGTGAAGGCCCTCACAGCCCACCACCATTCCCAAGGGCCCCACAGGCACAGAGGGACTCAGACCATAAACACCCTGTGTCAGCCCCAGTAGGCAGCCAGAGGCATACCCAGTATGCCCATACCTTGGCAAAGAGGGAACGTATAGCACACGCACTGACAGTGTAGACACATATGGACTGACAGCCTTCTCAACCTGCACACAGCAAACATGGATGGCACACACACACTACCACCTGTAAATTATCATGCATAGGTGGTCTACTGTGTGCATCCTACATAGGTAGCCCTCAATTATTGTACACACAACTGCCATTGGTACAAGGTAAGTCAATACCTGAATAGTAAATTAAGCTATCAGCATGTGTCCATACTGTATGTATAGGTTCATAGATACATAGATAGGTACATGCCTAACCGCCTGAGGCCACTTATAAGCATAGCCAAAAAGTATCTGCTGTCACCACCCCATTGATTAACTAACTGCCCCTCTGTGGAGCAGAGCCAATTGCGGGAACAATGGGGTGTATTCACTGTTCCTCACCCACTCTGCAAAGATTCCCTGGTGTGTTAGTAAGGGGTTTCCTATAATGTAATCAGGGATGTAGCTCCAAATAATGGGGAGCACCTGTGACAGGAATCTGTCACTCCATTATCTTCCAGTTATGGTTGTGGCAAGGTGGAGCTCATTACAGTGTGTGGCTCACTATCACATGGATGCCCATAGGTAGAGCATATCCATTAAGCCTGACTTAGACACGGCTTTGTTGGCCAGCAAATATCATCCCTGAGTAAATGAGATGCCACTGAGTAATGCATGAGTTTATGCAGTCTGGCAACATAGGAGACATGTCTGAGGGCATTTAAGAGACATAAAACATAAAAAAATGGAAAGTCCTATTGCTGTATATTTTAAAGAATTTCATAATAGTGATCCTAAAGGTCTGTTAGCTATAGTTTTAGAAAGTTTAAGTATGAATATAAGTGAAGAAAAAATAAAATCTATATTATTGTATAAGGAGACAGTTTTTATATTGAAGTATGATACTATGACACCTAGAGGCATGAATTTGGAATGCAATTGGAAAGTTTTTTTATAATTAATTGTATAATTATATTATTGATAATTGTATAATTTAATTGTTTTATTGATAAATGTATAAAAAATGTTTGAATGTCAGTTGATGATATTCCCCTAGAAGGCGAAGGCCGAGGCGCTAGGGACATGTGTGCAATAAACCACTGATACTGGATCCGTTGTCGTTGCTTTTGGACTACTTTTGCTTCTTTTGTTAGTAGTTTTTTTTTGGTTCTACATGTCGAGTGATCCATCATCGAATGTGCCTAGGATTTTTAGGCAAGAATTTCTGGATAAAAACCAGACAACTATGGAACAGTTTACTACTGCGGTGAATGAAGGCGATAATGTTCGCAATATACAGGAACAACAGACTACATTCTGGCAGAAATTTCTACAAAAGGAAGAGCTAAGACGAACTGGTAATCCCTTTTCAAATGTTGGTCAGAGTACAAATAATTTTTTACCTGCTGAAATGAGAGAGACATTCAACAAATTAGACAAATTAATGTCTAAAGAGCTAGCGGTACATCTAAATTGCTTAAGTCTACAAAGATATATTGAATTAGACATTACACCTAGAGGCTTGCGAGCCCTTAAGAATCCAACAACTCCCTTTGACTTAGTGGATGAAGTTGATAAAGCCTTTCAAAAAAGATGGGTAGAAGCTGCCCACCGCTGTTCTATTGAGTGGGTAACTATTTTAGTAGAACGTGATAAAGTTAAACAAGAAAGGCTTAACACTGAAATCACTAATGTCTGCAAGACTCTATCAGATATGGCTGGTTTGTCACGAATGGAACTTTGTTTAAAAGACATACAAAACAAACTAATAGACATGGAGAAAGAGTTGCTGAATGTTAAAAAGTATAAACTTAATCGTGACATCAAAGACTATGCAGAAGGCTCGGCTTTCTGTCGCCCAATCAACAACAAGAAGCGACGTCGTAACGTCAGGTTTGCAGATGAAGAAAGGCGTACAGAAGATGGCGGGCGTAATACTCTGTCTGATGTTTCTACAGATTGGGACAGTGAAGCCGGAGAAGGTAACAATGACTATCCTGTGTTACCACCGGCTCAAAATCCACAACAGCTTCAAAATTCCTTTTGGAGGAACAAATGGTCAGAGTATGGCAATAGACAGGAATTTAGAGGAAGTACCTTTAATGCCGAGAATGGACAGAGACAATATTCAGAGACCTCAGGAGCTGCACAGAGGTACAAACGTTTCAGAAGGAATTAATTCCTTAGGAAATGGTTTAAAAAATTGTAATAATGATGTTCATAGCTATATGTTATTAATTTAAGTGGAAATTCGTTTGATGAAGCTACTATTTCTGCCCTTAACCATGGTTTAAAATATGTACCTACGGTATTGCCTAGGTTACATTTTCTAAAGAGTGATATTTTTCGCTTTGTACGCAAATTGAATTTAATGTGTTTTTTTAGAAATAGTAAGGATAATTTTTTGAATGTATCAAATGAGGAAGATTTAAGTACTGGTGAAGATTCTGAAGACAGTTTTTATTCTTGTATGTCTGATAATGACAATTGTATAGAAAATAATGCGTACTGTCGACTAGATACAAGTAAGGTTAAGGTAAAAAGTACTTTTATGCCTTCTTTCCAGCATGAAGGTATTAAAAATTTCTCAGCTATGATTGATTTTGCAGCTGAGACTATTTATAGTGAGTTCAATACAAAACGAAATAATATTAAATATAATATGACTAAGAATCAATGGCAAGCAATTAAAGAACTAGCAGCTAATAAACAAATAATAGTGAAACCTGCTGACAAAGGGAACAAAGTTGTGTTGATGCATCACACACAATATGCTAGGATGTGTTGGGAACATCTAAATGACGTAACAACATATGAGAAATGTGAGATGACACAATATGAAGAAGCTGTTAAAAAATTTGAAGACTTATGTTATAAAGGATATAGATTAGGGTATTTTGTTAAAGATGACATAACTAAGAAATTTTCAACAAAAGGATGTGAGGTAGCAAAATGTTACTGCCTTCCTAAAATACATAAAAATTTGTATCAACCTCCTGGTCGCCCGATTGTGTCAGCATGTAATTATTTTACACGCAATATGGGTTTATTTTTGCACAGTTTTCTATATCCTTTTGTGATAAAACAGCCTTCATATATAAAAGATAGCTTTGATTTTTTAGCAAAAATATTACCTTTAACATGGACCATGGATATGTATTGGTTTACAGCAGACGTTAAGAGTTTATACACAAGCATAGAACATAGACATGGACTGAGAGCTGTTGGGAAGTTGTTAGGAGATAGTCCTTTGTCATCATATATTACAGATCTTATAGAATTTTGTTTAAAGAATAATTACTTTAGTTTTGATGGACAGTTATTCCATCAACTAAAGGGTACAGCGATGGGGGCGGGTTTTGCGCCTATGTATGCAAATGTTTTGATGAATCTTTTTGAGGTAGAATTTTTATATAGGACAGAGTTTTATATAAAGAATGTTGTTAGTTATTATCGTTACATAGACGATTTAATTTTTATTTGTAAGGGTGGAGAGCAAGAAATTGATAAATTTAAGAATGATATACAAAAAAATGAATTTAGTTTAAAATTTGATGGTTTCCAAGTTGGTAATAAAGTGAATTTTTTGGACATAACCTTAGAGGGTGGACCAAATGGAAATATTATAACAAAAATTTTTCGGAAGTTTGAAAATGAACTACATTTATTGGATGGAAGTAGTTGTCATCCACCACATCTAATAAGTGCATTGCCATATGGTGAATTTATGAGAATTAAGAGGTTGAATAATTATAATGATGAAATTAATAATGAATTAGAAAAAATGGCATGCCTATATATTGAAAGAGTTATGATGCCCAAGAGATAGAGTTATTGTTAAAGAGAATGAAGGAAATCAATCAAGTAGGAAATAAGGTGCAAAAGAGGTGTAATAATAAAACATTTGTATATGCATGTGAGGATGAATTAACAAAAATATATATGGTCATGACCTATGATCTATTGTCCTTAGAAATTATTAATATGATGAAATATTATTGGACTTCATTATTTAAATATAAGAATTTAGCATCAATTTTTCCAAAAAAAGTAACTTTCTCTTATAAGAGAGGGAGAAATTTAAAAGATATGTTAGTTCATGCAAATTTTTTTACTCCAGAGATGCATTTGAATGCGCATATTGATGTTAATTGATGTGGCACATATCCATTTAGTAAATGTATTTCTTGTAAATATATTGGTAGAACATTTGATTATATTAATAACAAGAAATTCTATCCTAAGGGACAATTTTCATGTAATACTGAAAGAATTGTATATGCATTAAAATGCCCTTGTAATATGTTTTATGTAGGGGAAAGTAAAAGGGCTTTTAAAATACGGCTTCAGGAACATTTAAGAGACATAAAACATAAAAAAATGGAAAGTCCTATTGCTGTACATTTTAAAGAATTTCATAATAGTGATCCTAAAGGTCTGTTAGCTATAGTTTTAGAAAGTTTAAGTATGAATATAAGTGAAGAAAAAATAAAATCTATATTATTGTATAAGGAGACAGTTTTTATATTGAAGTATGATACTATGACACCTAGAGGCATGAATTTGGAATGCAATTGGAAAGTTTTTTTATAATTAATTGTATAATTATATTATTGATAATTGTATAATTTAATTGTTTTATTGATAAATGTATAAAAAATGTTTGAATGTCAGTTGATGATATTCCCCTGGAAGGCGAAGGCCGAGGCGCTAGGGACTTGTGTGCAATAAACCACTGATACTGGATCCGTTGTCGTTGCTTTTGGACTACTTTTGCTACTTTTGCTTCTTTTGTTAGTAGTTTTTTTTTGGTTCAACATAGGAGACATGTCTGAGGGCATTATCCCTCAATGCGAGGTACGTTCGTGGCCCTTCCAGCTGTCATATGTGCCTTCTGAGATACATCCAAAATGGGTTATCATACTCGATGATGCGATTGATGACTGATGAGTAAAGGCGCACAATAACCTAAGTTTGTTTAGATGTGAACCCTTAAGTAATCAGATGGCCTACATAGATGGATGTCTTAACTACTTCGCACATATGACTGTCAAAGGAGAGATCACTATGTAATGTAGTCCCCACATATCCATTACGTCATCTGAATTATACTGTCTGCCACTCATGTGTTAATATGTATGTGTGTAGTTTCCCAAAATGTAATGTCCATGCAGTATGTGGCCTTTAGTTGGAGGCCATCACTCTGAAACCCTGTGTTGGTCTATGTGAAGCCCCTTGAAGAACATCTCCGACAGCTGGACTGTCAGTTATGGCTCCCAGTCTGCAGTAATCACCAAACACGGCCTGCTGTAGTCCACCTGAGTTAGCCTGTACCTCTGAGAAGTTTATAGCAAACAGTAGGGGTCCCAGGACTGAGTTGGACCTGGAGGCTGCTAGACTTATCTTGTGGGTTCTGTGTGTAAGCCTGTTGGCAAACCAACCTGTTATGTATGGGTGTATGTACTGGCTGTTGAGTGTAGAAAAAATGCCTGAGCGGGGAATGGTGTCAAAACCCTTGGCGAGGTCCAGGTAGTATGTGTGAACTACCACACCCCCCCATACCTAAAGTCTAGGTGGCTGTAAGATGTCAAACTGGTCAGTAGGCTTGATCTGCACTCAGTCAAAGTGACCTGGGTTGGGTCAAGTGTCTGGAGGTTACCATTTTCAATGTTCATGCGTGCCATGAGGATGCCCTCCACAGCCGTGCAGATCAGGCTACTCAGGCCTACGGGGTGGTAGTTACTATGGTCAGTTGAGTCACCACCTTGATGGAGTGTAATAGCTGTTGCCATGTGCCAGTGAATGGCCATGTAGCCTGTGTAGAGGCTGATGGTGAATTGCTAAATTAGTCAGGGGGCCACTTTGTCTTATAGTGTCTGTAGGATGAAGTCTGGGACACCATCTGCCTCCATTGACACTCTGTTATGCCATTTTTAAAGATCCATTACCACCTGTATGTCACATATGTCTGGGATACTGTACGTTTTGGGTATTGTTGTGGTCCTAGTAGGGGGTGAAGCTTGCTCTGAATATATCATCAAGTGTGTTGGTGATATCAGTAGGGTAAGTATATTCAGTGCAATATTGCACCAGCACAGTGCAAATCTGTGTGTTACTGCTTACATCCTTGACATAGCCAAAGAAGACTTTGTGGTCATATTTTGAATCCATGCCTATTTACCTGTGGATGTTAGCCTTGGATGATTACATGAGTAACATAAGTATCATGCTAATACTGGTCACGGACGTCTGCATGTCTTTGGATTTGCTGCTGTTCTGGACTACTGTACTACTTCTGTTGTATAGCCTGAATAATGCAGGGGTTCAGCAGACTGGTGTCCTTGTGGAAGAGTAGCTAGTCCTGGTTTACCACTGATGGCATGACCCATACATCTTTGTAGGTGCTTATAGAGTGCATTCATAATTCTGTCTGTATCTTCAGCAGTGTCATCCCTGAGCATGGGGGCTGTGAACCCTCCTACCTCTGTCATTAGTACTGTGGCATTAACTGTAGGAAAGGTATTCACTGTGTGTTCTTTGTGTGGGGGAGATGGTTGGGAGTATACATCATCAGTGAATAGTTCATGGTCAGATCTAAACCGTGACCGGTTTACCTCTGCTGTAGTGCACCTGTTGCACATGTCAGTGACTACCACTTCTAGTATGTTTTCACCTCTCATTAGTCTGTCTACCAACTGATACAGGCCATATGAGGTGATAAATCCCAGGAAGTGCTAGGCCGGGAAGTGCATACTCGAGTAGGTTATCCAGTTAAGTGTAAGGTAGCCGACATTGATCAATAACAGGGTGTCTGGTAGGACTGACATGTTTAGCACTGTCGGCAGATACCTGTAGTGGTGCTCCTGGGTCATGAAGGGTTATCTGTAGCAGCTCACAGTTTGCATTGCAGTCGTGGCTGATGTTAGCTGCAAATGGATGATCATAGAGGTATCATGCTGCCCCACTAACTTGGAGGTGTAGGTATCCCTGATGAATATGGATACACCCCCTCCATGTCTGTGCTAGTCCATGTACGGTGGCTGAAATATGTGTTATGGGTTGTAGTCTAGTAGTGCCAGTATTCTCACAGGAGCCTTATACTGGTCCCAGTCACAGAACATATGTATGTCCGTACTGAGGGGTGCTGTGAGTGCGTGCATGCTGTAAGTACTACCCCTGGTGTTGAGTAGCCTAACCCTCATTGGTTCCACTATTGTGCAGTTCATGGAGGTGAGATCCACCTCTGAAATCTGCCTAACAATGGCACCATGGGTGTGCCAATAGCCTTGGCCAGCATTCCAAATCCTTAGGCTGACACATGCAAGTTGGTATGGCATTGTTGCAGGCATGTATCCCATCTGTGCTTGTGTCCCATCTTTCCTGTAGGTAACCTACTGGTAAGTAATACAAAGCCTGAAACCTATACATGTCCACTAGCTTTCAAGATAGGCTTTTGATGTGATTATGTATCAGTAGTATGTATGCTATTGCTGTACTTATCTGTGATTATGTATCAGTAGTATGTATGCTATTGCTGTACTTAACTGTTGTCTGACTACATGGTGAATCTACACTGTATATTGTGATCAGAAAACTCTGAATAATCACATATGATGTTGGAGATGGCCTGCACTGTAGAAGTTCACAGACAGGTAGTAGGCTATCTGCCCAAGGGAATTTAGAAGCATAGCTACAGTGTGGTGGCTTTACCTGCACCATTGATGAAGTAACTGAGCCTCTGTCAAGCATAGCCAATGAAGTGATTCCAGGCAGAGTTGCTGGAAGCTGTTGAAGATTGTTGTGCTGTAGGGTGATAGGGGCACATAGTGATCTCATAAGGGCATGTTAACATGACAAACCAACAGCATTCAATTTCCCCAACAGGTCTTGCAGCTGTAGAACTGGAGTGGCTCCCCCACACCCTGGCTGTATGTGTTGGGACATATGATCCCATGGGTGTATGTTGGCCAGTCACACATCAAAATTTCCCCTAAAGTGTGTCAGTGAGTTGCTATGCCAAATGTAGTTAGGATGTTAATGTATAGTCTCCCAGTTCATATGTCATGTCGGTATTTTGAGAAGCTCAATTGGTGTGGGTGGCTCTGCCTGTTGTGTAGCCAAGCTTACACATAGGATTTATGGACATAGGAAATAGGCAGAAGGAACGTCAATGTCAATAGTGTAATGGCTACAGAATTTGCATAATTTCTGTGCAGTCCTGGTTCAAATCCCAATAAGTCAGAGATTATGTTACATAGTATACCTTCACCACAGCTTGTATATATAGGTAGTATTCCACAGAATAATAAACATGTGTTGCACACAACCGCTGAAATGTGCGTTAATCACCCTTGCACTACCAGTGCCTGCACTGAGAGGTAAAATTACCACTGCCAGGATTAGAACATGCACCCTTGTACACAATCTTCACAATAACCTACCGCTAAGGTGCCTGAGATGAACCAATGGCAGTTGTATATACTGACAGGTTAAAACACAAAAGGTAGGAATGTGTGGAAATAGAACAAACTGGCATGTACCCAATGAAAGGTGTATTTTATATATATATATATATATATATATATATATATATATATATATATATATATATATATATATATATATATATATACATACATAATATATATATATATATATATATATATATATATATATACACACTGAAGGAGAAAGCTACTACATGATAGAGCAAAATCCCAAAAAGGGAAGGCGTCTCTAATCAGTACTAGCAAGAAACTATGATCCCTCATAAAATCATCTAAGGCCAGCTTTGAAAGAAAAATTGCACAAAACACGAAAGATAATCACAAGGCCTTCTTTAGTTACATCAGAAACCTGGGAGGCAACTCCCAAATATGCTCTGAGTTAGTGCAAAATGACAAAAAATACACTGAACCCAAAGACATTGCCAACATCCTGGCAGAAAGGTTCAGTGCAAACTTCTCCTCCTGTTCCCCTCAAAAGAGCAAATGTCTATCCCAACAGAGTGTAGTCTTCCTGAGATCACAGATGCACAGGTGAGAGCTGCCCTCTCCAAAGAAAAAACACAGCATCAATGGGACCAGACGTTGTCCCGGGCTGCTTCTTACACGAGCTCCAAGAAGAACTAAACCCTCATATAAAGTCACTGTTCAATCTCAGCTTTATTACAGGATATGTACCCAAGGAATGGTGTACAGCAACAGTGGTCCCACTCCACAATGGTGGCGCCACAATAGACCCTGGAAACTATTGCCCTATAAGCCTGACTAGCCTGGTTTGCAAAGCTATGGAGTGTATCATCATGGAAATCATAAACAAAGCTATTGGGAATGTCCAGACAATGGATCCTACTCAATACGGCTTTATTAAGGGCAGATCTTGCCTCTTGAACCTGGCTGACTTCTTTGAAACAGTTACTAAAGCCATAGATGAAGGGAAGGTAGTCCACACAGCCTACCTGGACCTCGCAAAAGCCTTCGACACAATACCCCACTTGGGCATCATAAATAAGATCACCAGCTTAAATATCAGCCCCTATGTTACAAGATGGGTTGCAAACTGGCTCAGAGATAGAACCCACATGGTCAGAATAGCAGGTGCCATGTCAGACTCTAAACCAGTTACAGTGGCACCCCGCAAGGCTCAGTCCTGGGACCTCTCTTGTTCAGTCTATATTTCACCGAGGTACAGGCTAACACGGGTGGACTATGGCTGACCAAGTTCACAGATGACTGCACACTGGGTGCCGTAATCAACTTTCCGGCTGACATAAGTATTCTTCAAAAGGGTCTTACAAAGACGGATAACTGGTGCCAGAGCCATGGCCTAAAGCTAAATGCCAAAAAGTGCATAGTCATCCCCTTTGGGAAAAACAAAGTGCCCACAAATTACCACATAGGTGGTAATCCATTAAATATGGAAGAAGTAATTAGGGACTTGGAGACCCACGTAGATAACAATTTCTCCTTTGACAATCACGTTGCCAAAGTGGTTAGAAAGACCTTCTATATAGCCCACCTTATCATGAAAAGTTTCACATCTAGATCAAGAGAGGTCATTGTGCCCCTCTACTCATCACTTATCAGGCCCATAATTGAATACAATGCCCCATTTGGGATGTATCTTTCCCGACACCTGCAGCAACTGGAAAGACCCCAAAAGTACCTCACCAAGAGGATCAAGGGGCTTAAACAGATGCCCTATGCAGTTCGGCTAAAGAAACTCCAGCTCTACTCAGTTGCGTACCACCTACTCAGAGGCGATCTGTGTCTGACGTATAAAGCCATGTCCAACCTAGAATTAATGGACATGCTTCACCTCAGGAAATCCAAATCCCTTAGAGCTACACACTCCAGGGACTTGAACTTCAGCACAGAAATAAACAGGACATGCTGGAGGGACAGATTCATATCCCAGAGGCTCCCCTCACTCTGGAACAAAATCCCAATCCATGTTAGGCAGAGCCCCTCACTGACCCTCTTCAAGAGAAATCTTGACGAGTGGATGGGAGATCATAAGTTTACCCTGGGATCTCTTCTGTGTCCCTGCTTGACAGAGGTACAGTAAACTAACCTAAAAAGGGCTACCTTCTGTGACCTACTATACAGAAGCACAGTCAACTAATCTAAAAGGGTGGAGAAAGCCAAACACATTCTGGCTAGACTTATAAATGCCCTAGGGCAGATAGCCTAGTATCAACCTATGAACCTATATATATATATATATATATATATATATATATATATATATAAATATATATATATATATATATATATATATATTTTTATATATATATATATATATATATATATATATATATATATATATATATATATATATATATATATATATATATATATATATATATATATATATATATATATATATATATATATATATATATATATATATATATATAAATCAACATATATCTATATATATATATATATATAAAGAGAGAGAGAGAGAGGGAGAGAGAGAGATATATGTCGATATATGGGGATATACGTATATATGTAGATATATAAATAGGTTAACAACATCTACATAACCATGGAGATACATATAAATGGGATACCTACCAAATATTGACTGCTTGACATACTGACATGCATAATCACGAGGCTTAAAGCCACAGTACCGAAACACCAGATGCGTGATGTTTAAAATCCCGATGGTAAGGGACATTTAGTCAGTTCTTCTGGTGTTGCGGTTCAGGTAGGTTACTGTGTGTAAGTGTGTTTCTGAGGGCTGTAGTGTGTGTAAGTGTGTGTGTTCTGAATGTGGTTTGTGTCCTAGGGAACTGTAATGTGTGGGTGTGGGTTTGCTCTGTGCATCTGTTTGTGTGATCTAGGAGGTAGAATATTAAAGTAGGGGGGTGCAGCCACCCACATCGAGGGTGTAGAGGGGCTTGCCCACCTGCTCATATGTAGTGTAGGATGGTTTGTTTGGATGTGGTGGGTAGCAGTATGTCTGTGTGTGCATGTGTGTGTTCCATGTTTGTGTTACTTTTGTGAGTTAGACTGTCGCTGTTGGTAATGTGGGGTATGGGAGTCTGGGCCCGGTACTGTGGGTGTTGGAATTTTGTGCATTCGGGATTCCATAGGTGTTCTGTATACAGCAGTTGAAGTGTTCATATATGAGTATAACATGGACCATAGCATTCATGCATTTCGCCACGACCAAACTTTATGAACAAAGGATATGGAGAGTATATGCCTATACATTATTACAAATATGTGCTATGGACAGGAGCCAATGATAGGGTTACCACCTATCCCACTTTGCGAGAGGCAGTCCCTCTGTGGGCGGTTGTGTCCTTACCAAAAATATTAAACGTGGCAAATGTCCTGAGATTGTAGGACATAATTATGTCCCATATATAATGTAATAGTTGCATACAATAGTTCTTTCTCTATCTAAAATACCTACATGTTACAAGAAACAGGATAAGCAACTAAACTGATACAAGAATAAGCTTATATTTAGGCAAAAAAGGAAAGCTCTATCCCTTATACTGACCGTGGGTTTGTGTTGGGCTGTAAAATCTGATGTGTATCCGGAAAATGTCCCACTATGGCCATTTGAAAAGGTGGCAACCCTAGCCAAAGAGGGTCAGTCATCAGCACAACTCCAATAACTGCAAATACCTATGACAGAAATACACAACTTTCATGTAGCAACAGTATTACATTCCATTGTATTGCTAAAAGGATTCAAGGACTAACATCACCTACAGGAACCAATTAACAGTGCCCTAATGAATCAGCCTGCCATTACTATAGTATTAGTCCACTAAAGGATAGGTGTTCAAATAAGGAAGGAACCCTCATGCACAAATCAATTATGTATAAAAGCAGTTCCTACACACCTGCATCTGCTATGTACATCCACCAACATCACCCCACACCCACAAAAATTACAATACAAGCTTTAATAACATCACAAATCATTCATTCACTGTATGACATTTGGAGAAGCCTTAACATACCTTGTCAGAGACACGCTAACATCGTCCTATATGAAATAGTTGCTGTTATACAATGGAACAGCTGCTGATGTTATAGGGTTTGTTTGCACTAATCCCGTTTCAGAGGGTTGTGTGTACACCGGGAAGTGTTACACATGTACACCAAATCAAGGATGTCTGGTGAGCACACTGTAAACCACCTAACATTTCATGCATAGCCATGCAGCCTTAATCTGCCCAAACATCCTTGCCAGACTGAAACATCTGCAGAAGTATCAGGTACAAACAAACCTTGCATACGTAGCAATGTTCTGCAATATAACAGCTGTACTCACATGTAGAACAACATCTTCTAGGCATTACACACAGTCCACGGGAGTCATGAAGCTAATATATCTCTGTCTGTCTCATTGTAGCTGTTGAAATACATCACAAACAACACATCCAGGTCGTCTTCCTCAAAAGTAAGGCAAAAGGACAACGGCCAAGTGGAGTACTCAGTTATACAACCACTGTTGCCATGGTATTGGCTAATGGAGTAGCTGCATAGCTGATGTGCATCTAATTAACTACTTTGGAACACCAATTGGTGGTCAGGATAGCACATGTTACCGATATTTAACTATAAAAGGATGGTTTATCATACATTCAAACCATCTGTATATACCAGCAGAACGTTACAAAGAAGATTGAATCACAAACTGAAAAGGATTGAAATAACAGTCAATGACGCCTCAGGCTACTAATAAGGTATGTAGAACACTCAGTATGTCTGTGTATGTAGTACCTGTTCTATAATATTTAAAGTGTATGCAATGCATATAGTGGAAACAGTTATCTTGTAGCGATGTATTGTTGAGCATAGTAACGCTTGTAGTATTTATGTGTGTACTGCTGTAGATCACAAGGCAAACACCGCATACACCACAAGGGATGCTATATGAGGGCTTTGAACCCAACTAATCCTCACCAGTCGCTGCCAGTGGCAGGGTTGGTCCAACAAGTATGTGCTATAACACGGGATAGTATATGTTGATATATTGTAACAGTAGGCATATGTATGGGTGTATTACTGAGAATAACATGTTGAAGGTTGGCCTACTGTGCGATTATGCACAACTCAAAAACAAAACCACAAACTGATAAATACCACCGTTGCAGGTCGCTGCACCTCTAAAAAGCTCCTAGTAATCCAGAGGTTATATTCAGGACGCCTAATAATCCAAAAAATGTCTGTAAAGAACGCCAATAATAGAAAATACCAAACAGGAATTTTATTAAGCTTAAAACCAAGCTTTTTGTTGGCGCTCTGCACCAACGTCTTCAGAAAGCAAACTAAAAACAAAGAACAATTCATCTGTCCCAGCATCATAGCTCCAATCAAACACTCCCCCTTGTGGACACATCTGAAAATTGCACATCAATGCACTTAAAAAACTTAACCACAGAAAAACTGTGCATCACATATCAAAGAAATCAACAAAAAATCACTGTGAAAATACCAAAATGAGCCAAACCAACAGGCCCTCCACGTACTTCTCGAACGACGAATTGCTCAGTAAACTAGACCAGCAGCTACTGAAAATAGGACAGCAAATAATCCAAAAATGAGTTTAATTAAAGCGCTTTTCGTTTGCTCCAATATGCAAACTTCCTCAGAATTAACTCATGGTACCATCACATCAGATTTTATACAAAGGTCTTAATTAGTTCAATGAAGTTAATCACCTCCTTAATCATCATTCAGTATTTAAAAATACAGAACCTTTAAAGTGACATGTGAAGCGCTTTAATTAAACTCATTTTTGGATTATTTGCTGTCCTGTTTTCAGTAGCTGCTGGTCTAGTTTACTGAGCAATTCGTTGTTCGAGAAGTACGTGGAGGGCCTGTTGGTTTGTGCATCACATATACTTTTCCTGGGTTTACCACTTGTGTGTTTGTAGTGTCTACCAGGTATTTAAGATTGTATACATGCTATGTTGGTGGCATAAATTTAGAGCATTAGTTTGATTACAAATATTCAGGGCTGGTCATGTTGATCTTATACAAATGGTGATGCACAGTTTTTCTGTGGTTAAGTTTTTTTAAGTGCATTGATGTGCAATTTTCAGGTGTGTCCACAAGGGGGAGGGTTTGAGTGGAGCTATGATGCTTAAATAATGGTACAGATGTATTGTTCTTTGTTTTTAGTTTGCTTTCTGAAGAAGTTGGTGCAGAGCGCCGACGAAAAACTTGGTTTTACGCTTAATAAAATTCCTGTTTGGTATTTTCGTTTATTGGTATTCTTTACAGATATTTTTTGGATTATTAGGAGTCCTGACTATAACCTCTGGATTACTAGGAGCTTTTTAGAGGTGCAGCGACCTGCAATGGTGGTACTGTGCAATTATGATATGCATTGTGAGATATTGTGCCAATAACTGTGTAATGTACACTATTGTAGGCAGATATGTATTACAAGTTACATAGCATTACTGTTATGTTAGGTAAACATTAGTTATGTCTATTGGCATTTATAATACGCAATAACAGGATACATATGACTTGTAGTCATCCGACAGTTTAACAGCATGATAGCAAAGTACAATGGAAGAGCTAGTTAACTATCCATGCACATAAGACATGTAATAAGTACAAAGGTAGTTACTAGGCTGTCTGCCCATGGGTATTTATAAGCCTAGCTATAGTGTGTTGGCTTCCCCCACCCCCTTAGGTTAGTTCTTTGTGCCTCTGAATGCCAGAGCCATTAGTTCTCTGTTCTTCTGTCCAGTAGAGCCACTGCAGTGATCCCCAGAGTACATGCCTGTCTCCCATCCACCCATCAAGGTTTCTCTTGAAGAGTGCTAGTGAGGGGCCCTGTCTGATGTACATTGGAATCATATTCCAAAGCATGGGGAGTCTCTGGGTCAGGGATCTATCTGTCCAGCACATCCTAGTCATCGTTGTTGTTAGGAGTATATCCCTAGAGCATGTGGCTCTCAGGGGCTTCTGTTTAGGTGGAGCATATCCAGCAATACTGAGTTGGATATGGGCCTTGTATGTCAAGCAGAGATCACCTGTGAGTATGCGATATGCAACCGAGTGCAGCTGGAGTTTCTTTAGTTGGGCTGCATAGATCATCTGTTTGAGGTCAGTAATTGTCTTGGTGTGGTATTGTTGTGGTCTTCCAAGCTGTTGCAGTTGTCTTGTAAGGTACATCCCCAATAGGGTGTTGTATCCTTCGATGGGTATAATAAGTCATGTAGAGAGGCACAATGGCCTCCTTTGTTCTGGATGTGAACCCATTAGAGATTAGGGTGAGCACGTAGAAGGATATTTCCACCTTGGCATTATGGTTATCGAAGGAGAGATTGCTATCTACTGGGGTTCCCAGATCCCTTATTACCTTTTCTGTATGTAGGGGACTAGCACCAATGTGGTAGTCCGCGGATAACTGGTTTTATCCAAAGGGGATGACTATGCACTTTGTGGCATTCAGCTTGAGGCCATGATATTGACATCAGGTATACATCTCAGTGCAACCCTTCTGGAGGGTGTCTATCAGCTGGGGAAACAATAATGGCCCCTAATTTGCAGTCATCTGCAAACCTTTTCAGCTAAAGCCCTCCTGTGTTTGCCTGTACCTCAGAGAAGTATATACCGAACATGAGAGGTCCTAGGACTCAGCCCTGGGGGACGCTACTTGTAACTGGTCTACAGTCGGACCTAGGGCATGCAACTCCCACTGTCTGCATTCTGTCTATGAGCCACTTTGCAAACTATCTCATGATGTAGGGGTTAATGTTCAGGTGGATGGGTATGTTGATAATACCAGAATAGGGAATGGTGTAAAAAGCCTTTGAGAGATCAAGGTAGGCTGTGTGGACCTCCTTCCCCTCATCTAATGCCTTGGTAACTGTCTCAAAGAAGTCCACCAGGTTTAGGAGGCATGGTCTGCCCTTAACCAAGGCAAACTGGGAAGGGTCAAAGGTTTGGAGGTACCCAATGTCTCTGTGACTGAGATCAATGATGATGTGCTCCATAGCCTTGCAGACCTGGCTAGTCAGGCCTATAGGGCAATAGGTCCCATGGTCCATTGTGGCGCCACCTTTGTGGAGTGGGATAACTGTTGCTGAGTGCCATTCAGGGGGCACAAAACCTGATGCAAGGCTATTACTGAACATGGTTCATAGGTGGGGAGTCAGTACGTTCTGAAGTTCATGTAAAATGCAGCCTTGGATGTTGTCCAGTCCCATGGATGCTGTGATATTGGCTTTATAGTGTACAGCTTTTACCTGTGTAGTTGTGATTACAGGGACTCTGCACTCTTCATGTATAGATATGGGTCCTTTAGGTGGTGAGAGGGGGGAAAGGTAGCACTGAACCTGTCTGCCAGGAATGGCAATATCAGTTGGTTCTGTAATGTTCATGCCTTTGTGCTGTAACTCAGAGAAGATCTGGGTGTTGACATCGAGATATAGCTATAGAATGCTTTGTGGTTGTCATTGGAATTAGTGTCAGTTTTATTTCCGTAGCTAGCTTTGGATGATCTTATAAGGGATCTCTCCTTCTTACTGAGGCTGACCAGGGAGCTCCTCTATGCTTGGGATTGTACTCTCTTTTGCAACAGTGTCTTCCTTCTGTTGTAGAGTTTGTTTATGGCAGGGGACCACCAGATTGGCTTCCTTAATTAGGAGTATAGCATCTCAGTTCTGTTTGGGATAGCATGATCCATGCACTTGTGTAAGTGCTTATAGAGTGCATTTGTGTAGGATTCAGCAGTTGTAACTGTATTGTCCATCTGCATGGGTGTCATGAAGTTCACCACATCTGTCTTAAGAAGCATGAAGTCAGCTTTGTAGACATATTATACTGTGGTTCCCTTAATGGGGGGTGGGGGCGGGATGTGGATATCAAAGGTGTTTAGCTTATGGTCAGATTGGACCAACGAGGAGATGACTTCAGGTGTGGAACACTGGTCACTCATGTTGGTAATGCCTAGGTCTAGGATATTGTTGCCCCTGGTGGGTGTGTGGATAAGTTGATCCAGGGCATTGGTGTTTATGAATCCCAGAAAGCTTTGAGCTAATGAGTTGGTAAATGAGTAGTTTTCCCAGTTAATGGTGGGGTAGAGTCAGTGAGACTATGTGATGAGTGTGGTGTGGTGTGAATGTTTACTTTCTCCACATGACTGTCAGGGTCAGTCTTGGTTGGACAGAGCTTTACCTCCAGTTTGGCTAGATAAGTGCTTCTCTCACAGGTTGTAGTGTTAGGTGTTAGGTGGAGAGGATTGTCTGTGTACATGAGGCAATGTCTACATTGCCTCAAGATGTCCAGATTCATCAGATAGACAGGAGAGAACACTGGCAGCTGACCCTTGGACATGCATGAATATAAAACTAATTTCCCCTAGATAACTGAGGAAAGTGAGTACAAGAGCTATTTTACTCTAAGCAAGTGAGAAACGTATGTACAAAACCTGTTTACCTCTAGGTAATGTGGAAGATTGAGTGCTATAGTAATTAGTAGCTTACGTAGTGCTTACAAGTTCTGAACAAGTGCTGAACATGAATAAGCAATCCAGACAGGGTCTTGGATAACATAAACACACTCCCCCCCAACAGGTGCACAATCATATATCCATGTACACTACAGAGCCCCTGTACCCACAACTATGCAGATACAAGCTGCACTCAGTCTGCATGGGACCTGTCCACATCACAGGTTGTATCATACACATATGGCAAAACAAGTTGCTCTCCACGTACACATCATGTAAAACATAGCTCCATGTCAGGCTGTGTACACACTGTATGGTGCACACCAACAGGTATCACAACCCACAAAGGGGGAGACACCACTAATAATGGGAAGTACTGCACTACTACCCTGCTGAGTCTGAGCTGAAAGGCCATGAACCTTGATCAAATTATTTGATGTCAGCAGTACAGATGTAGATGACAGTAAGGTTGATTTCACACTGCATATCATAACCTTGCCAGGTCATAGGACATCATCACCCATACTGTGTCCCACCTACACTCAGTATACTTCATGTACATTCCTATGTCACAGAAGTGATTTGCAATGGGACTGCTGCCAGAACCAACACTACAGAAGGTGTCTGAATAATACATGCACATCACACCAGTGCCAGCTACAGTAAGACAGGGTTAATTAATTGTACTCCTCCTCATTGTAGTCCATACCACACAGACTAACAGAAGGCATCCACCTATTGAAGTATGCAAATGACTATGACCTATAATGGTTCAGAGTGTTCTGGACAACATACAGAAGGGACTTTGTGGGTGAGGTGTGTGACATATGGCCACAATCTGACAGATATATATTGCATTGTCACCCCTATTTTAATAACCTTGTACCCATGAACTACCACCTAGGCAGTGGTCAACATAATGGACACTGTGTGTAAAGGATGCAGCTGGGTAGTTGTCTTTCCTGTGATAGCTATGTCACCACACTTGTCAGGTAGTCATATGTGGCAACCCTAATCATGACAGGGTGCCATCCATGAATACAGAGATCATTGTCCAGTCATACACAACACTCAAGTGACCCATATCAGATCACATATTTCCTTTAAGAGGTATTGGCCATGTTCAGAATGCCTACACCAGCCTTCACATTCCCCATCTTCACTATGTAGCTTGATGCCTAACCTGAATAAAATCAATGTCCAACTCAGTAATGTTGGACATGCTACACATACACATCCTGATCTCAAACACATACTGCATGGACATCCACCTTCCTAGTGCTAGGATCACCACATGCTGGACAGATCCTTGTCCCATACACTTTACATAGTCCTGCCATACTATGCATTCCCATCCAGCAAAGCTGCACATCGCCCCCGCCTCTCAGACATGGTGTGATGACCAAATGGTAAATTTACCATTAAACTTGTGGATCATTTATGTGGCACTGCTCCACCTGGCCCCAGAGACCCACCTGTCAGCTACAGCTAGGTAACCTTTCATCCTAGATTCATACATGGCTCAGGGCATATAGCCTACTAGTTGACTTTGACTGTACATGCTATAGTTGATATCCATCCCTGCAAATACCATCTGGCTAGCCAGTGTCCCATGTGTATCACATGTGCAACACAGGTGATACATGGCAGGATGTTGAATTACTGTACAGTGCCAAGTAGATGTATATGGCAAAACACTTACATGTAAAACCTTCCATGAGCAAGTCTGCAGGGTCACAGTTCATGTCTGTTAAGGCAGTGTAAGTCTTTATATGTGACATATACACAGCATCAAGGTCAACTGCATTAATGTGGACACATCCAGCCATGTGCTGATAGGTAGGAACACCAGTACAGGCAAACAAACATGCCCACATCAAGACAGCATCCACATGGAGTATGAGAAATGTAATCAGGTGACACACCCACACCCATATATGGTGATAATATCCACTCACCATTGAGTGTCACATGTCAAACACGTCAGTGGTGTCAGTGTCATGTAGATTTGCAAAGACAACTATTTAATCGTAATACATGCAAAACACATGTATGTTCTGCTGTAGCTCTGTATGTCTCTGTGAGTTACTGTGACCTGTCTCCATCATTATGTCTTCCAGGTATGCCACGTGCAAGGCTACCCCCTTATACCAGCTTGGAGGATGAGGCCCTCATCCCGTACCTTAATGACAATCATGATATCCTGTTCATCCATGTGCCCCAGGATGCACAGCAGCGTGATGCCCTGTGGATGGAACTTTGCAGGAGGGTTAATGATGTGGGTGGCCACAACTGCACATACCAGCAGGTTCACAGACACTGTACAGACCTCATTAGATGAGCAAAACAGTGTACAAATGCAATCGCCAGGGAACAAGTTGCAACAGGTGGTGGGCCACCAACCCAGCCCCCACTCACACGTACCGAGGAGCTACTGACCAACCTGGGAACACCTGCAGAACAACATCCACAAGCCTTTGCCAATATTGTGGAGGTGGGTGTCTCTCAACCACCGAGCCTGGAGTTGACTGGTAAGTCACTGCTGCACCTATAACAACTATATTCCATATAGTTGCATGTGTCACTGTACAATATCTAATGTAACATCATATGCAAGACATGTATACACACATGCCACATACTATAGCATGCTACTCTGTGTATGCACACATGTGCATACACCATAGTATAGTGTATTGTACTGATATATGTGTTAACATGCACATTGCCTCCTGTAGCTATCATATAGTCATGGATAATGCTCATACTGCTGTGTTACTGATATTTAGGTACCTCTGGCATTTCGCTGCGATAGCACCACATTGCAGGTGAGATGGTTATTATTTATCAGACATCTTAATGCACAGGACTGTCTGCCATGTGGGCATTTACCACATGTACACATAATGTTTGGTCCTGTCGCAATATACAGGTCAGACCTGCAATGCATCACAATGGCTACTCATGTGCAACATTTGCAAACTATGTGAAACACCGACATAAAACCTCACAAACTGTCATTGCCAGATGTATGGACATCTGTGCATACAATGGTGGTAATGCTTTTCACTGTAGGGACATGTACTACAGATCAGAACTAAACATGTGGGGAATACAAATAGTACTACACAGTGAGTTGGAGTATGGCCAGCCCACAGGATTCACTAGTGTGGATCATATCCCTGCTATGAATGTCACACAATGTGATGTGCTATCTTGACATGCCCATGACATCTAGCAGCCTGGCTGCAAAACTGCCTAACTATCCTGAAGAACATATCCCACATACCAAACATACCACCCTTTGTCTGCATAACCCTGTCGTCAGTGGAGCATATGACATCTATGGGAGTATGTCATATGGAACAACACAGACATGTGAAATAGATGCCCATCACAATAATTTTGCCAGCACATGTACACACATGGCCATGGAGGATGGCCAGAGATATGAAGCAACACACACAGTAGATGTGATGTGCTTGTGTATACACCCTGTCATTCATTGGCTACACATGGTCCAACTATGGCCCTTGTGTAATGGTTATATTGCAGATGTGGAACACTAGACATCCTAAAGGCCTGTGCACATATTGTGTAGGCGTGACATCAATGCATCACATAAGATGTGTTGAATATCTTGAGTGTGTCATGGCATGACAGCAGTCACCTGTACAGTATCCACATCAGCCCACAGATACAGTACATTCCCCTTGCTGGTGTTGGACATCAATGTCAACCTTGCTCCCCATGTGTGTGTGTGTGTGTGTGTGTGTGTGTGTGTGTGTGTGTGTGTGTGTGTGTGTGTGTGTGTGTGTGTGTGTGTGGTACACAGATGTCATGTGGGACATGGTATACCAGCGAGTTTGCCATGTCTGGCCATAGTTGCCAGGCAGCAGCAATATAGTTGCAGATGTGCAGGGGTGTCATCCGTATACACATCAGTGACCTGTGTCACGCATTCCACATCATGGTTTAGTGTGTATACTCCTCAGTGATGTGGGTCACATTCTTCAGTATATATGTATTGTATCTGAACACAATCATGGCTATGAACTGTGCTTGTAACTCACACTGTATAGCAATAGAGGCGCCTCATGATTCCCTGCAATGGGCATGCACATCAGCTAAATGTACAGTATATCTGAAGGGCGGACTGACAACCCTGCATTGGGACACCATTACCCCACTGTATATTTGACAGGACACCATTGTGTTCAACACGTATGCATGTCATTGCACATGCCAGCAGATCACATCATACTATATGTGATTGTCAAGGTCATATGCCACACATCAGGCAGGTGTACTGTTAACCTGTGCTGGTCTACATGGTGTAACACAGGGATGTATGCTAACTACTACTATGGTTGTGTAATTTGTATGCCTTCTGCTATGACACATGCATGCTGTTGTGTGTAACCCAGGGATGTATGATAACTACCACTATTATTGCCTGCGCTGCATGCTGTCTGCCATATCACATGCATGTTGCATGCCTACTGTCATATCACATGCATGTTGGATGCCATAGTGTGTGTGACTCTGTGTGTGTGTGTCTGTGTATGCTTGTGTGTGTGTGTGTGTGTGTGTGTGTGTGTGTGTGTGTGTGTGTGTGTGTGTGTGTGTGTGTGTGTGTGTGTGTGTTGTATAGATTGTAATGTACAGTTCTTGCCTGCCCCTCACAGGTGATGTAGGTGTGTTGCCCTCCTGTGGTCAATCTGATGTTAGTGTTCCCACAGATTCTAGCAGTGATGATGAAAATATGATTGAGGCACAGGCAGGGTTGTCAGGAGCTGAATCTGTGCCATTGGTTGCCATTCCACCTATATCCCTCTCATCCACGCACACAGATCTCATGCCTACAAATACCCCATCACCAGTGGCCATAGAAGAAGGACAGTTGGTGTGAGGTAGCTTGGAACAGGAAAGTGTGGGGTCTATGGAAGTGTGCCTGCACACCATGGTGTCAGCCAACTGATTGGTGATGCCCCACACAGGCAGGTGGCCAGTGCTGCTAGTAGGAGGACCTCTGGTCAACATGCCCCTGCAAGACAGAGTGCAGCAGCTGGTGTCACCAGACGCATGTTTCAGGCTGTAATGGAGGCACAGCCATGTGCTGAACAGCACAACAGAGAAGATCAGAGGCTTCAAAGGGCTGCTGTCCATTCTTAAAACAACAACATCCAGGCAATGGTAAATGCTCAACAGCAGATTGCTGAAGCTTTAGATAGATGAATGGGTGACATGGTTGGAGTCCTTGACCATGATATGACAATCCGTGAGCATGAGCTGTCTGTGATGGAACATCTGGTAGGGGTGAGGCATCAGGCATGTGGATGTAGGTCTGCTACATCACCTGTTTTGGGTCTACATAAATGAGCTACTTCACATGCCCGCTCCCATAGTGGCGGTAGCAGCAGCAGTGCATCTGGTGCTGTGCTGTCCACACCATGGCACAGCAGGCCACATGCATGTGGCCCTGGATGGTCCCAACAGGGACATGGTTCCAGTGGACAAGTGTCATCAGACAGTACCCAATCTGCTCCTCTGCCTGGTAGTGCCCGTGCAACCTCTGACAGGCACAGGTCACATGGCCGTGGCTGGACACCGTGAACTGTAAAACCTGGCCTGTACAGTCTGCAGCTGTCAATAATACCCCTGTGTAGGCCAGACACATGCCAGAACTGTGTGCATACATACACACACACACCGAAAACATATGTAGGCCACTGCAACACACACATGCATAACATCCACACACACACACAATTAGATCAAAGGCCCCAACCCACACACATGATGTCATCCAATGGTGCAGCCTGGGCCTCTTACAAACATTATCACCCTGTGCATATGATGATGCCTGTGCCGCATCCCTGACATCCACACCATCGGTGCAGGGATATGCTCATATGGTCTGATGCACAGGGTGAACAGACTAGGAAGATAAGTGTAGTTTACAGTTGTTGAGCACTGTTGACAGGCAGGAGACATACCATGTACTTCAGGTGTGCAATGCATTTCATACTGTTAACATTATGTGTCTTGTGTAACAACAGTAACTGCATGTTGGTCATGATGTTCTGCTTTCCTCCTTCAGGTCTAATTGCATGTGCCGGTGGAAGTCAGTGTTGGCTGTTAGTGTCCCATATGTTAATGTGGACTACTCACAGGTATGTATGAATATACCAGTATGCACCTTGTAGCTGCCACATCACAGTGAGAATGTCCCATGTTCCAAACATGTCTACTGATCCAAGAGCATGACAGCTGTGTATTACGCTACTGTGGCTACAGACATGACATCCATACTGGTGACATTACAGGTACAGTTACATGGTGTGGTGAGGTAAGAGAGCTGTCTAGCTGATTATAAGGGTAGAGGCCAGTGGGAAGTGTGATGCCTCATTGGGAAGCAGTAATACACATTCCCATGACAGGATGCCAACACACAACTGCACCCGCACACTCAGGTATTGACACACATGTATTCAGTGACACAGTCACACCCACGCACTCATGGATTCACCAACACAGTAACACACACTCACACACAGTTGCTACTGTTGAGGTGAGGACTCTTGCCTATGCGCAAAACATCATTACAGTACTGTGCACCTACATGACGTGCCATAGAGAATACACATGTACAGGTAGACAGTATGACCTAAGATCGAGGACATTGACACAGATAGTAGATTGCATTGCCTGTATGGGGGGGAGGGGTCTTATCAGTTCAGTATGGTAACATACATCCTCACTCCAGGGACCAGACAGCCATACACACACACACACACACACACACACACACACACACACACACACACACACACACACACACACACACACACACACACACACACACACACTGTGGCATTCACTATTGAATACACCTATGTCACGCACATACAGATACCTCACATGTGTGAGATACACACCCCTGCCTATTTCCTGCTTTCTACATTGCAGTCTGTACAGATGGCTACACTAGTGTACAGTAACAATTGAGATGTATTCCCCACCATATGTGACATATATGGACACACACGCAACCACACATGCCAGTACTGTAAATCAAACACCTGCCTAGCTCAGCAGTATCGCACTCATTACAAAGTGTACTGATGCTTCCTTTGGCAACAGTGCTGATATATGCAAATGGGAAGTCTTAACTGTTACCGGTGTTAAGTGATTTACCTTCAGTGTCACCCCTACTGCGGTCTATGTTGTGTGTTATGCCTTTCAATTAACAAAGCTTACCGGTCACACAGGTTATTGTAGGACTATCTACATGTATGTTTTGTGTGTGTGTGTGTGTGTGTGTGTGTGTGTGTGTGTGTGTGTGTGTGTGTGTGTGTGTGTGGCATGTACATATCCAGGGCAGGTACATGTATGTGTACCTGTGAACTGTCCTCAGCAAACATCCATTTGCAAAAATTCCCCACCACTTTGTTATTTCCACACATCTGTCCATACTGGAGGTACATCTTTCCGTACATTCAGCATATCACCATATACAATTGGCAATGTTGACGCTGCATTGCAACTGCATGATGTACTAAGATACACGTCACCTGCATACATCAGCAACTGCACACGCATGGTATCTGAACGCAGACCACTACATGTACATGTGTGTAGGTCCTACAATCCTGTCATTTGGGCATGTTTGTAGGCATTGCAATTGGTGGACATGTGTAATGACATACATGACACAAGGACAGTTGTATGATATGATAGGTGTAATGGGTGACTGGTACAGAGGGAATGTTACTTCTGTCAACATTGATATCACACCTTATGTACTGTTAGCATTCAGCAGCCATGGACCTACATTCCATGTGTATGTGCGTAATGGCTGTAGCCACCTATCTGCACAAAGGACAACAACATATATGCTATCTACATGTATGGGGTGTGTGGGTGGCATGTACATATCCAGGGCAGGTACATGTATGTCATATCCAAATATGAGGGTATTTTCTGGTGTACAGCAACAGTCATCTGCTAATGCTTTAAATAACTGAGGGCCCCTGGTATGTATACAGCTGAGCTGGTTACAGACAGTGGTATCATTGCATTGCATAGCACATGATGCAGCTGTGTCAGTACATGGGTACTCTCTACAGTTGTTGTAAAGCTTGGTATAGTCCACTGGTCAAGGGTCACATGGTGGTGTACTCCTATATGTTCTACAACATGTATGTATGTGAGTTGGTGGTCGGAGGGCATGGTGGTGTCTGAGGTTTACATCCTAGAATGCACTATTTGTCACTGTGTCTTGCACCTGATTCATCTGTGATGCCTTTTGTGGGAGTACCCTCTATGTATGTGGGGACACCACCACCTGTAGCAGTACCTGTGTTATTTCCCATATGTCTGGTTCTGAGGTATATGGTGGTAGTGCTATTGTGCACTACAGAACCTTCAGCCAGGTGTTCCTCACTGCACAGATGTCAGTACTCCCCATTGTTGGATCTACAGTGAGCAGATGTAATTATGGATGCTACACATCTAGCACTGGTTAGCATAAGCATAAAATGCAGTTGTCCTCTAGGAGTCAGGGTGTTGTGTTTAGGACATTTGCCTTGGAATGGCACTATATGGGCGAATGCAAATTGGGTATTATCCTCACTCCCTTGAATCATGGATGCATGTGATTTGTGTCAAAGGCCTGTCTACTGTTAGTCATGTCATCCCAGAATGACAAACACTGGACAACCGCATACTTACAGCAGGACATTGGCTCATTGTGTTAGTCAAGCAGTTGCCACTCCTAGCAAGGATCATTGTGTTGGTCAAGCAGTTGCCACTCCTAGCAAGACATCACTGCAAGTGGTGGTATTGTGCTTGGTATAGGATGGTACATCTAAGGTGACGGACAGCAGCAGACATTGTGTATAAGACTGGTGTCAAATATATGTAGAGCAGCGTTCCTGCTAACAATGACAACTACTAACACCAGAATCCATTACAATGTGTTCTTTGCATCTAACTGTAATAGCATGGACACTGTGGCCTTCCATGTTTAGAATCAGAGTGCATCCCAGACAGCCCTGGTGCTACTAAGTGTATGAGCATGCACAGTATAACCTTGTGTATGTCCAGTATAACCTTGTGTAGATGGACACATAGTGCATTCCAAACAGCCCTGTGCTACTAAGTGTGTGAGCATGCCCAGTGACACCTTGTGTCGGTTATGTGCCTCTGTGTATGGGCATGGCCATTGTAACCCTGTTTAGTGATAGTAGTTGACCATTCCACAGATGGGCATACTCCAGGTCAGGATAGATTCCTAATTTAAACACACAGGTTCACAGGTATGTACATCTTAACTGCCAGCATCGATGTTGATGTCTGCATTCCTAGAAGGTCATAATGACAGCTTTGAAATGTGCAGTCTGTGTGGCATGACTCGTAACTATGTAGTATTGTAATAGTGATCTGTAGATAGGCAGGTGTTCCGTTTCCACCACTGATGTGTGTGTGTGTCTGTGTGTGTGTTTGTGTGTGTCCCCATCTGCCTGAGGACTGAATAATGCTTTAAGACTGCTCACACACCATACAATTCCTATACCCACCTTTGGCAAGGCTGATGATGTCACCCACCTACAAATACACCTCTGGGAGTGCTGTGTCCTAGTAATCTTGGTAGCACATTCTGTAACTGTGTAATGCTGTAGTGTAATAAAGTAGTTAGGTCGGTGTTCTAATCCCTGACTTGCCAAGTGTGTGTGTCCATCCCTGTCTGCCTGAGAAGTGAATAATGCTTTTAGACTGCTCACTCTCCCTACAATTCTTATACCCACCTTTGGCAAGGCTGATGGTATTACCCACCTGCAAATACACCTCTGGGAGTGCTGTGTGCAAATAATCTCAGTAGCACATTCTGTAACTACGTAATGCTGTAGTGTAATAAAGTAGTTAGGTCGGTGTTCTAATTCCAGACTTATCAAGTGTGTGTGTGTGTGTGTCTGTTCTCATCTGCCTGAGGACTGAATAATGCTTTTAGACTGCTGACACTCCATACAATTCTTATACTCACCTTTGGCAAGGTTGATGATGTCACCCACCTACAAATACACCTCTGGGAGCTTTATGTCTCAGTAATCTCAGTAGCACATTCTGTAACTGAATAATGCTGTAGTGTAATACAGTAGTTAGGTTTGTGTTCTAATCCCAAATTTGCCAAGTGTGCATACATGTGTGTGTGTGTTTGTCCCTGTCTGCCTGAGGACTGAATAATACTTTTAGACTGGTCACACTCCATACAATTCTTATATCAGTCTTTGGCAAGGCTGATGATGTCACCCACCTATGAATACACCTCTGGGAGTATTGTGTCCCAGTAATCTCAGTAGCACGTTCTGTAACTGTGTAATAGTGTAGTGTAATAAAGTAGTTAGGTTGGTGTTCTAATCCCAGACTTACCAAGTGTGTATGTGTGTTTGTCCCCATCTGCCTGAAGACTGAATAATGCTTTTAGACTGCTCATACGCCATACAATTCCTATACCTACCTTTGGCAAGGCTGATGATGTCACCCACATACACATACACCTCTGGGAGTGCTGTGTCCCAGTAATCTCAGTAGCATGTTCTGTAACTGCGTAATACCATTGTGTAATAAAGAAGTTAGGTCAGTGTTCTAATCCCAGACTAACCAAGTGTCTGTGTGTTTGTCCCCGTCTGCCTGAGGACTGAATAATGCTTTAGGCTGCTCACACTCCATACAATTCCTATACCCACCTTTGGCAAGGCTGATGTCACCCACCTACAAATACACCTCTGGGAGTGCTGTGTACCAGTAATCTCAGTAGCATGTTCTGTAACTGTGTAGTGTAATAAAGTAGTTAGGTCAGTGTTCTAATCCCAGACTTGCAAAGTGTATGTGTGTGTGTGTGTGTGTGTGTGTGTGTGTGTGTGTGTGTTTATCCCTGTCTGCCTGAGGACTGAATAATGCTTTTAGACTGCTCACACTCCCTACAATTCTTATACCCACCTTTGGCAAGGCTGATGGTATCACCCACCTGCAAATACACCTCTGGGAGTGCTGTGGGCAAATAATCTCAGTACCACATTCTGTAACTACGTAATGCTGTAGTGTAATAAAGTAGTTAGGTCGGTGTTCTAATTCCAGACTTATCAAGTGTGTGTGTGTATCTGTTCTCATCTGCCTGAGGACTGAATAATGCTTTTAGACTGCTAACACTCCATACAATTCTTATACTCACCTTTGGCAAGGTTGATGATGTCACCCACCTACAAATACACCTCTGGGAGCTTTATATCTCAGTAATATCAGTAGCACATTCTGTAACTGAATAATGCTGTAGTGTAATACAGTAGTTAGGTTTGTGTTCTAATCCCAAACTTGCCAAGTGTGCATACATGTGTGTGTGTTTGTCCCTGTCTGCCTGAGGACTGAATAATACTTTTAGACTGGTCACACTCCATACAATTCTTATATCAGTCTTTGGCAAGGCTGATGATGTCACCCACCTACACATACACCTCTCGGAGTGCTGTGTCCCAGTAATCTCAGTAGCGTGTTCTGTAACTGCATAATACTGTTGTGTAATAAAGAAGTTAGGTCGGTGTTCTAATCCCAGACTAACAAAGTGTGTGTGTATTTGTCCCCATCTGCCTGAGGACTGAATAATGCTTTAGACTGCTCACACTCCATACAATTCCTATACCCACCTTTGGCAAGGCTGATGTCACCCACCTACAAATACACCTCTGGGAGTGCTGTGTACCAGTAATCTCAGTAGCATGTTCTGTAACTGTGTAATGCTGTAGTGTAATAAAGTAGTTAGGTCAGTGTTCTAATCCCAGACTTGCAAAGTGTGTGTGTGTGTGTGTGTGTGTGTGTGTGTGTGTGTGTGTGTGTGTGTGTGTGTGTGTATGTGTGTGTGTGTGTGTGTGTGTTTGTCCCTGTCTGCCTGAGGACTGAATAATGCTTTTAGACTGCTTACACTCATACCATTCATATACCCACCTTTGGCAAGACTGATGATGTCACCCACCTAGAAATACACCTCTGGGAGTACTGTAACCCAGTAATTTGGGTAGCACGTTCTAAACCTGCATAATGCTGTAGTGTGCTAAAGTGCTTAGGTTGGTGTTCTAATCCCAGACATGGTGTGTGTGTGTGTGTGTGTGTGTGTGTGTGTGTGTGTGTGTGTGTGTGTGTGTGTGTGTGTGTGTGCTTTCTAGAGTATGCACTCTCTGTACAAATCACATGATCACCTTTGTCATTCCTGCTGTTGTCACCCATGAAGGTATACACCTGTAGGCATGCTGCAACCCAGTATTCACCATAATGCGTGCCCTAAAAGTGTATTGCTGCAGTGTGATATGGTAGGTATGGGTTTGTATATAGGACATGGCAAGTGTGTGTTTGTTTGTCAGAGCCTGTGTAGAGGTGCCTGTGAGTGTCTTACCATTGGACATGTTGGGGAGTGGAATTTGTAGTTTTCCTATGTGATGTCCATCTTATGACACATTGGCTACTTCATGAGGAGTACAGCTGTCATTCAACCATGGGACAGTGTTGACAAGCCATACCCCTACATCTGTCAAAAGGCCTGGTGAACAAAGTATGCATAGCTCTCAACCTTCCATCTCCAAAATGAGGAACACTCACCTTCATAATGTGGAACAAATGGGCAAAATGTGGAACACATACTAATGGCTTACTAACAGCTTCAACTAGGAAGGTCATAGGATGGTTAAAATATGCTGGTTTTACTTATAAAGAAGATCCTTTAATGAATTAATATGATTAATTTCTATTTATCATGGATTTCACTTAAAAAAATTCCTAACACTGAATGTGTGACAGACTCTTTCAATGTGGAACTTTGAGGAACTGTGAGGAACATTAAATTTTTAAGACCCCAAATGAGGTACGTTCCTCATAATGAGGTACACTTGAGAGGTATGAAAGCATGCAACCCTACTAGTACCCAGTATATGTCCTGCACCCATTTGCCATGCACAAACTTGCCTAGGATATCCTGCTATGTTGCTAGTACCATGCACACTGATGACAGATAGTAGGCATGGTGTGAATGCAGTGGCCTGCTGAGGACATGGCACCCTGTTCAGCGGTACAATAGGCACATATATGTGGACATTGTGCCTTCACTATGTTCCACACTGGATGCCTGCAACATATGTGGTGCCATCAAATGTGATCCACAGAGGCCATACAATGCTGCACACATGTGCCCTGTATGGACCAATGCCACTGAAACCAGGGAATACCTATATCATACTATCAATGCAGGTGCAGGGTCGACCTGCTCACTATAAGCAGGTTTCACAACACCAGGCCAGTATTGGCATATCAGGGGATAACAGACTGTGCACACATTTGCCTGCCAAACCAGGTACACCTGTACATGTCACTATACAGTATTGTGGGACATGCACATCCCAGGCAATGTCCATGTGAAGGACTATCAAACACAGACACTGCATGCATTGCAAAGCTATGGCCATACACACTGGTAACCAGGATGTCAGAGCAGATCATGCAGTACCCATCTGTGTGGGACATTGCAGACACTACACCTCTGCACTGCACACCATTGTTGGGTGATGCAATGTCAAGGATTACCCCTCACCCAGCCTTGTACAGCCATCTTGCACAGCCAGCCACTACACAACCATGAAGCAATGCATACATGCATGTCAGTACTGGCAGCTTGTGTCTGCATGTGGGTTATGATGCTCCCAACCATAGTCACTCCCAGTATAACCCTCGTTGGCATACCAACAGATGTCAAACACTTTCACATGCCCCAGCCCATAGAACCTCCAGATATTCCATGTGGTTCATGTAGTCCTGTGCATTACTGCAGTGTGGCACACTAAGTAGTTAGGTTGTATATTTGTGGCCCTGGCAAAGAGTGTCAATGCGTGCCATTAGAGAGTGTGCTTGTGGTGACAATGGCATCCATTCACATGGACAGTCATGTGTGCCACACCTAATGTATGTGTACTATATATCTGTTGCAGATGTCACTCACCTACACACACATATATATGTTCTTACAGCACAGCAACATGTCATCTTTGTGGCACATGTAGTAATGTCATGCACATGTAATAGTAATGAGTAGTCAGTCAGGGGTTTGACCCCTGTACTGTTAGGCATGTGGCAGATGATGCTTAGGGTTAAGTCTCCAAGCCCTTCCCTGGTGTACTTTGCCTGTCCCACCGACACACTCTCTAGTGGATGTGAAGGAGTACACCTGCTCAGCAGCAGCATGTGTATTGTAAGTGATGGGCATGGTCAGGTGATGGCCTCTGCAACTATTGAAATCCTCCTCTAGCTGATTGCATGTGGAACAGCTGTGATGGTGTTCCCATAGCCATTTGCATGATAAACACGGTACACTATCTAGGGAAAACATGTTGGTATTTGGTCATGACAGTCGCTGTGAGTGGTACTTGGATGTGGTGTTCTGACACGGCATCACAGATGATATCTGGATGTACCTCAAACATTATACACAGTGGGAAATAGCCTAAAGATAGGAAGGTGATGTGCCACACATGACTACAGCATGTGAGTGTAGCTATGCTGCATTGAGACTACTGCCTGTTTAACATGTGTGTGGTAATGGCTATTCTACATGTTTTAATACAGACAAGATAGTACTCTGTTTGTGAGGGGACCCCCATCTGTTGGGCCATCTGTGAACTGGTCAGTGTGTGCAACCATCTGTTTCCTGTGTTACACACTGAACATACATCTGTGCACAGCAGAAGCATAGTGTGAGGATTGCAGACAGTACATGATGATAGGAATGAGTTACTGCCATTGCATCCCTGACTGGACATAAGTCACATGAAACAGTGGTATGACAGACACTGTCTGGGGTTCTCAGTGACAAGCCAATAATGGGCAACTTTTCATAGCTGCGGTCAAACGTCTACTACACATTGTACAGATGGCATGTAGTATATATGCATGTGTTGTGCTCCCTCTGCAAATGTATACCATCTGTTGTGCTGGGTTGATGGTGATATCTATGCATACTGTTGTAGGTAATCCTGTATGCTGGTGCCTATCACTAAGCCATATGTGGGTTTAAACTGCAACACCATAGGCTGAATGGGTTGGGAGGTCCCGGCAGAACTTCCTGTCCCACTTCAGCTGACCATGGCGCCTGGCACATCTGGGGCCCAGCCTTGGACATCAGCCTCTGTTGGCTCTGCACCACCTTCTGGTGGAAACACCACTGAGGATGGAGCATGTCCGCCCTGAGAGCAGGACCAGACAGGTACATGTCTGCTGTTGTACGGTCCTGGATGTGTTGGACTGGGGGCTCACTAAGGGGTTACAAAGCCAGATACACAAAATCAAGGGCAGAGTTACAGGGTGATGCTGCCCATCCTGGACAGCCCCCAGCACTGTCTCCTTTGCAGCTGTTTAGGTGCAGTGATGGCTGCCCATGGCTGGGGACCTCCATCCCACTGTTCCCATGGCCTTGTGAATTCCCAACGCCCATCCTTGTCTGGGGTGTATCTCCCCACATGTGTCATATACCAACCCTGTATGCTGTCATGTCTGTGATCCTACCCTACGTATCCTCCACGGCCATACCTACACTCCTTCACCTACATCCGACCCTCACCTACGGAAACATAAGGCCAATCGGCTCCTAGGACAACATCTGTCCTATACGTAGCTGTCCATTTCACACACGTGCCCACTGGACACATGTAACCCTTGTAATATGCATCACAACATACTCCTGTTATCCTCACCCCTGTCCCTCAGACGCACGATCCTGGAATGCACATCACTCATAAATGGTCCAGGTACATGTGATGAGGATGACCCCTTTGTACACACAACACTACCGGTCCGTTTATGGTTACCCCATTTAGTTATCGTGATGATGATGATGTTGCACACAGTACCTTGCAAGAGTACTGTTCACACATAATGATTGAACAGGTACTGTTGTGTTAATGTACATTACATGCACAGAGTGATGTATATGGCCAATGTACAACTATTTGTGTGTATGACTGACACATGTCTGTCTGAGGGAGTCTTGAGATCACATAGAACAACACCACTACATAATACAGGCATCGCTGGTGTTTCCCATTTCATTCATTTGTAATGCTTTGTTGCCACATGGTATGTTCCTGATATATCTCTATATATGTATGTATTTATATGCTGGACATAAACACTCACATATACATCTACATGATGGGATACATTCCTATATTGTTGAATGACTGCACTGTATGACATGTTTGTGGTACTGTCCATTGTCTGTATATCTGCCATGGCATATTGGTAATTCACATTAGCTGTGTGTACAGGGTCCTGGTTCCGAGCCTTGCAGAGGCCATTTATTTTGTTGCAGGGCAAAACAAGGCCATTGGACACGGAGGGATTAAGGCACATTAAAGCAGTTGTGAGCAAGTGTGCATGGGTTTGCACGATGTTAAGCAATGCTAACTTCTGGTTACAGCTTCTTACACTCAGTTAGCCTCTACATTGCTTTACCAGTGTAATACTCGCATACTAGCGGCCAAACAGGCTTACACCCGCTCGCTGCCACACTTGCAAATGCATTGACATTGGTGCTTGCATCTGACACTAACAGCCCTGGGTGGGAGCGAGGACCACAATATTATCTTGTGATGCGTATTACATCAGATTACATGCCTACAGTATTGGGAATGGCTGCCCATTAGGCGACAGCATGCCATTCGACTGTACGGAATCAGCGACCTGTCCAGTGTTTTATTCATATTATTTGTGTGCTCCTCTTACAATCTGCATCCATCTGGCTGATACATGGGAATTGAGACTATTCAATACAGACAAGTAATTGGGTTTTGGGACCCACATCCATCAGTCGTGTCATGCTACTGCATACCTATTATTCTATCATCTTTCTAAGGTGGTCAGCGGAATATGTGCTTTCTGTCCCTATCAGACTTCTCATACGACTGAGGAAAAATGAAGACTGATTCAGGGACACTGCATAACAACATCAGGGACACATTTAAATTATTGGTGCTATTAACCTGACACATTGACAGACTCAGAGCATATGTATTCATACACATTGTCTGAGGAACATGCTGTTTATGACTCTTAATTGTTGTTGTTATTCTTTACATGTAATCCAGCACCTTTCCTCCTAATATCACTAGTTCTAGGAGGGTTTAGGTGGGACAAAGCTAGAATCTGAGTTGAAATCAGGGATGTCCCTGGTAATCGAGGACAGTTCAATGGTATGGATCCTATGTGTTCCCCCAATGGTTTACTGCCTATCCAGTGGATATGCTCTTAGGGGTTGGGAGGTATGGGCGTCAGCTATGCCCATATTGGAATATTACTTACATCCCCGGGCCAGTCCTAATATGGCTCTGCCAGCCAACACCTGCATGCCTAGGCCCATAATCGCATACCCATAGCTCCCCCACCTGCCACTCCTCTACAGCACTCATCCTTATTGTGGGTGCAGGTAGGGTATAAACACACCACTATACACTGCCCACTCTCCCCGTGTCAGGACACATGTCATACATTGTGTCGACCCATGGGTTATCAGGCTTGCACAACCTACTGGTCTGTTTACATCTACAGCCTGGTTTGATAAATCATTACTGGCACTGGCTCCATTCATTAATTTTTGGTGTCCCACAAGGGACATCGATGTCTGTTTCAAGTTTAGAACTTGCAGGTCTCTCCCACTGGTAGTATCCTGCCGTTGGTCTGGGAAGCAGTGGTGTGTTTACCTTTATTGTGTGTCTGTATGTCTCATCGGCTTAGCTGGGGATGTGGGGAGGGGTGATGCTACGTGTTACATATTTGTTTACTGGACCTCCCACCACCATATGCACGGCCTGTGAACATATGTTACTTGTAACTGCTGTATCATATCCTAGCTATATAAATGTGTATATTTACTGTTATATATATATATATATATATATATATATATATATATATATATATATATATATATATGTATATATATATATATATATATATATATATATATATATATATATATATATATATATATATATATATATATATATATATGTATGTCTGCAACTATATATATATATATATATATATATATAGGTCTATACATATATGTATATATGTATATATATTTATATATATATATATATATATATATATATATATATATATATATGTTTGTGTGTGTGTGTGTGTGTCTGTAAACCAATACATACCCCATGCAAATGCACTTACACATGTACAATAGTGTATATATATTTATGCTTCACCTGCATACTAGTGCCTTATTCGTTATGACACCGACACTTCACTCCAGTTATCTTGTAATCAATATCTAGCAGGTTATACAGTGGACAGATGCTGTAATATGTTCATGTACGGATTACCGATGGTAACTGGAATGTGATACAGTGGGTTTCGCTACAAGAATGTCCGTTTGTTAGGGTGTTGCTGTAACGAATGCACTATTGCTGTGCTGCTCCATATGCATATATACCCATATACCTATGGCTCCTGGTTCCCCAAACACACACCCCAACGTCTCCCTAACACTTCTGTCAACCATTCTCTTGTCGGATTCGCTGTGTATCAACACCACTACACACTGGTCACTCCCTACTCCTATAGAGCCATCCTATTGGTTTACTTACTCCACATATCCTCAGAACTCCCATATGTTTAGTCCACAAACATTGGTGACGTGAGTGACCGAAGGAATACTATTCGCAATTATTGGGTAGCCCCACATGGAACACGCATGTGTTTATGGCAAGAATAGACTCTATACTTCATTACATCCTTACTCCTGTTAAGATGACACTACAATTAATTAATGTGTATGACTATGTGGTAATGCACACATTACACATGGAAGCCTAATTATGTACATGTTCAGCGTATTTCTTTTACAAATAAACCAGTTTAGTACTTGGCGTTGCCATAGCAGGCAGATTACAGGAATGATTCCATGTGTGGGGAAGCCCTCACATTTGATTATCATCAGCACAGCACTGACTTTGGACAATGTACACACCTCTGCGATTTAGCAGATTCATCCCGTCTCTCTTCTGCACAGCCTATTATTCCATCTACTGTCAATATTTGTATGTGTACATTCCTGTTATCTATGTCTACAAATGGAATGCATGTGTTACAGAGAATGTACTTCTATATATTGATGTCTGCATGTGTGTATGCATATATACCTATTATGAGCTCGCTGACCTCCACGGGGCGGTCCAGTAAGAACTGGGCCATCCAACCCTGACACGCCTGGATCCATAATTTCATACCCATAGTTCCTCCACCCCACCCGTGTTCAACTTACACTCGTAACTTCCAATATCCACCTATTATCGCAGCCATGACACACCTCCAAACATTGCCCTCTCCAGAGCGTTAGGGGTCCTACACATATGTTGTTCCGCCTTGTGTATTCTCAGGCTCTCCCACCATTTGTCTTTGAACATACCTGTCTTGATCGTGTAATGGTCGGATGGCCAAATGCGCCTTACAATTTTTGGTAGCCCCAGCAGGGACTACTCTCTGTCTGTGTTTAAAGTAGGCTTAGCAATTCAGTGATGTTACTCCCATTGGTAAAACTCTGCCTGTGGTGTCAGTAGCAGTGCTTTGCTCACTCTATCCAGCTTATTATGACATACGTTGACAGCACTCTATTATACTATACTTGCTGTTGATTCCCTTCTCATCTTTTATCTATGCTTTATAGTTATGACGTTCATTCTTCACATATATATATATATATATATATATATATATATATATATATATATATATTGTAGCATTGTCGCCTCACAGTAAGACGTTGTCGCGTTCGATTCTCAGCTAGATCGTCTTCTGTGTGGAGGCATGTGTGAATGGGCGTGCCTTCGTTGAAGGTTGTGCGTCAGGGCTAGTAACTCGACACGTAAAAATCCACTACCAAACATTAGTGGTCCAGAGTTCCACTGTGGTGACCCCTAACCAGGATAAGCCGAAAGACACAACAATATACATATATATATATTGTGTGTGTGTGTGTGTGTGTGTATGTATGTATGTATATATATATATATATATATATATATATATATATATATATATATATATATATATATATATATATATATATATATATATATGTATATATATATATATATATATATATATATATATATATATATATATATATATATATATATATATCTAGAGAGAGAGAGAGAGAGAGATTACATCTGTACATACCTGTATACATTTCCTATACTGGGCGCTGCTTACACCCACACAAGCGCACTCACATATGCTTACTGTGTATTACATATGTTTACTGCCACTTATTTATGCTTACTTGTGCCTTATTCATTATGACAGTACCACTTTGATTGAAAGGATCTGGTTAAAAGTCCCATGCGATACTCAAGTTCACTTTTACATGTTATTATGTTGGTTTTACAGCAGAACGGCATTCATTCCACGTGGAAAATGATATATGCGATAGTAGAACTTGAAACATGAATGCCTGTTCGTTAGGCAGATGCTCTAACCACTACACTATTGATGTTCTGCTTCATTTATATGTATAACCATGGTTCATATTTACCTGAACACATGCCTCAACACTTCACTAACACAGCAGGCATCCATTCTCCTGTTAGGAAAACTGCACCACGACACATCGGCCATTCCCTACTGCTCTGGACCCATCCCGCATGTTGACTTACTCCAAGTATATTCAGACTTCCCAAGCCTACAGTCCTGGCACATACGTTCATATGACAGTCAGGGTGTTCATATGGTCATCTGGGTTTAGTCTTATCTGACTGGGGACAGGGACTGCCCTGTACCAATTTGAAAGTCAGACTTAGCACATGGACAAAGTTACTCCCACTGTTAGTATCCTACCTGTGGTTAGAGACGCAGGGGGTTTGCCCACCTCTGGCCAGCTTGATATGTCAGCACTAGCTAATATGGGTGTTCTGCTGCTGTTTTCCTTTGCATTCATAATGAATGCTTTCTTGTGCCTATATTTGTTCTGTATATGTATATATATATATATATATATATATATATATATATATATATATATATATATATATATATATATATATATATATATATATATATATATATATATATATATACACATGCATATACATCTACATGATTAACTACTTTGATCATACTGTTGAATGACTGTGCTGTCTGCTATGTTTGTGATAACATCAGAGTTAGGTATAACTGCTGTGGCTTAGTGGTAAATCACATTGGTTGTGGTGTGTAGGGTCCTTGTGTCGAGCCTGGCCGAGGAGGTTTATTGTGTTGCTGGGTAGAACAAGGGCCGTTGAACAAAGGGTGAGTACAACATTTTTCAGCAGAGGTTTCCATTTCATCATGTTTAACAGCCGTTTCCCATCACGCAAACACCTTCTGCATTCTTACTGTGATACGTCACCCCAGTTCACATTTCAATGGTATTATATCGTTATACAGCATAAAATTAGCAGGATATGCTCGTATATGAATTATGCATCATAAATGGTGTGTGCTGCAGTTGAACCGGCAATGTCTGCTCTATAGGTGGATGCTCTAACCACTACACTATTGCTGTGCTGCTTCATTTGCATGTATACCCATGGTTCATAGTTACCAGAACAAATGCAGCAAAACATCACTAACACAGCAGTCATCCATTCTCTGGTCAGAAATAAACCACACCACTACACATGCACCACTCCCTACTACTCTAGATATGTTCCATATGTTGGCTCACTCCAAGTATATTCAGACGTCCCAAGATTAAAGTCGTGGGACAGACAGTCACCTAAGGGTTAGGGTGTTCAATTAGTTTTTCTGTTTTTGGCTCATTTGAATTGAGATTGGCCCTGTCCTTTATCTGTCTTAACGTCAGACTTAGTGGGCAAAGTTAGTTCTACTTTTAGCATCTTATTTGTGGTTGAAGATGCAGGAGGTTTGCTTAACTCTGGCCAGCTTGATATGCCAGCACTAAGTAATACTGGGGTTCTGCTGCTGTTTCACTTCACGTTTGTTATGAGTGCTTTATTGTGACCATGTTCATTCTTTATGGATATATATATATATGTATCTGTCTGTACATACACATGCATATACACCTATATGCTTATTTACATTTCCCATACTGTTGAATGACCGCCACTTACCATCGGGCATACCCACTTACGTCTGCTTGAAAGTGCCTTAATCTCCCTATATCCAGCTGCCATTATTCTGGGCATCATATTAAATTAGCAGATCTTACATGGTTTGGACCCAAGAATAGAAACACTATAGTCACTGGTTTTACAGCTAAGCCATCCGTGATTCATTCTGTAAGGATGGTAGTTAGGATATATGACTTTACTACAGGCATTCCACACTACTGGCAACAAATATGACAGTCGGTTGGTGTACATATGTATAGTACATGTTAATGTTCATATGTTTCTGAGAGGCATATGTATACATTTGCAAGTATACATATTTATGAATAGGACACACACTTGACACCTACTTATTTGCATGTATGTGTGATGTGTATTTATGCAAATATAAGTATGTACATTTATAGATATATGACTACATATCTGGAGTTATACATGGCCATGTATATGAACACCCGCATCTGGGAAGGACCTGTACCGTTTGTATACAGGGGTTGTGTGCATCATTACGACGAGGAACCTGGACAGGGTATACAATTTGTGGATGTGTATTATTTGGTAGATGGCTATGGAGAAGCTTCTTGGGAACATGTGAAAGGTATATATTCCCGAAAATGCATGTGGGGAGACATGCATCACAGTCAGGTGTTTAATCCCGAGTCATAGGTTCTGCAGGACTGGGTGGAGGCTGAGCTGGGTTGTGGACAAGTACTGCTAATCTGACTTGTGCCTGGATGTCAACAGGGGTGGACATCATGTTATGCCACAAAGTCTAATCTTGCGAACAGACACTTATCCCATGAGGGATGTCCAAAAATTGTGAACGATGAACCCTGTTCTTCTGGTTGTATGAAAATGAGGGAGGGTTATGCATGCATGGGATACCTAGTTTGCAAGCCTGAGACTGCCTAGGGTGAGACTACCTACTATATGTGAGTAGGGGGCACTATGTGCAGATATAGCTGGCCCAAGCTAGCAGCCCAAGTATGGGTGGTTTCGGTGGACATTCAGCAAGGGGGGGTGTGCTGTGGAGAGGATGATGGGTATTCAATTATGTATCCAGGTGTGTTGGAGTTGGATGGCTCAGTTCAGGCCAGACCATTATGTGAGTGTGAGCCAGTACCATTTCTGTACATGTGTATCGCACATTTTAATGTTCATATGTTTGTAAGATTGTGTTCTGCAGTATGGCCTGTCAGGGTGTATTGGGGATGTGAATGTATATTCTTTGGTTTCCTTTCTGATTCACCCACTGCTCTCTTGTACACCTCAAGTTCACCTATTATACATCTGACCCACTCTCCCCTTGGCGAATTATTACATTATCCGTCACCCTCCCAAATTCCACAAACACACCATCCATCTCTCCTCTGGTTGCTGGCCCATGGCACAGACAGCAGTACACATTGCGTACTCTATATATCTCTAGTACCAATAGGGTTGTGAGGACAACCCTAGCATATTTGGTCTTCCACATGCTCTACTTCATGCACATAGGTACACACAAATACCTATCTTTCATGACATGGTAGGTAGACCTGGGTAATACCCATTCATCTTTGGGCTGTCCAGACAAGGACAACTCGGACCACAAATGGGCAGATATTGAGTGAATGCTCTGACAAAGTCCATTGGGCTAGGCTTAGCAAAGGTCAGCAGCATGCAAACATGCTGCATTTCACTTAAACTTGGAATAAAAATCAACACTGCAATGAAATACAGACACGGGGTTTTAAATGTCATTGTTCAAGGGATGGGGGCTCAAAATTCAGCTACGTGCATTTGTGTTTACTTTTTATTTTAGTGTTCGCGGAACTCTCTTGTATGCTTTGCATACATTTCAGTATCCATGGACACTGACAGGAGTGATTACTATAAGAAGCAGGCTGTACTAGTCAGCATTTTAGGTTGCGCGACTGTAGCCGACATGTTCACGCCTCCATGCAGTGCTTAAACACGCCCCCTGCACTCACGCACGTTTCCTGTACACATGGACGGTGCAGCAGCGTGCCTTCATTAATATGCATATGGTTTTTCTACACCATCTCTATGCCACACGGTCAGAACAAGGCTAATGCCATCCTTGCACCGAGCTTCATGAATCCCTGGGTGAGTGTTTTTGTGGGTAAGGTATGTATGGACATTGGTTATTAATGCCTTAGGAGTGTGTGTAAAGGTATTTGTAGGTTAGGGTTACAGTAAGGTCTAGGGGAGGAGATAGAGTTAATGCACATGTGCTGGTGTATGTGATGTGTGCCTGAGTGTCTTGTGGAATAGTAGATGTTATGGAAAGGGTTTTACCTAAGGTAAGGTGTAAGGTTTTGTTTATGAACAGGGGCAGAGTAAGATTTAGCACCCGTTGCTAAGGTGGTGCAGGGGGTCCTCCTTACGACATTTCTAATGTATACTAATCCCTATCCTACTCCTAACCATAGATAAAATCCTTTCCATAACACTACTACTATTCAGGAAAAATGTATCTGAAGTTAATGGTAAAGGTTTTGTTAATCAGTCTCAAAAGGAAACTTTTCTTTTTCCATTTTGTTGTCAGTTGTAGTTTTGATCCATTGATTTTTCTTTAGTAAGTATGTTCTTGATTTTTCATCAGGTACCTGCATTTCAGTGCTCCAGCATGGCAATATTTCAGCATAGCCCCATAGACACATGCACACACACACACACACACACACACACACACACACACACACACACACACACACACACACACACACACACACACACACACACACACACACACACACACACGCACCCACACATGCACACACACACATACACACACACACACACACACACACACACACACATGCACACACATGCACACACTCACACACACGCACACACACACAATAATTAGTGAATTAAAGATGCAACTTATATACTAAAAATGAATATACTAATTTACCACTAGCAAATCTCAACAGAATCACTGATAAATCCAGAAATAATCAGACACAATTAGGGACAATTTTAAAATATTAGCAGTATCAGTTTGAGACATTGACAGTATAAGAGAATGTGAATCAATATACATTTTTTT
>NC_056744.1:1546966719-1546994219 GCF_019279795.1 Protopterus annectens | reverse complement strand
AACAATTTAAAAAAAAAAAAAAACAGTTCTTTACTATATGGTACGAGTCTTCTTCTTGAAGTAGGAACATGTGTGTATCATGATGTCAGCGTGGATCTAAATGCCTTATGGAATGATATTTAAGCATGCAGTTCCCTTAGGACAGGATTAATCCAAAACCTTTGTTAAGGCTGTGTGTCCATGTGTGACAGTTTGGTTTAGAAATAAGGTAAGTGTGTGTGTGTGTGTGTGTGTGTGTGTGTGTGTGTGTGTGTGTGTGTGTGTGTGTGTGTGTGTGTGTGTGTGTGTGTGTGTGTGTGTGTGTGTGTGTGTGTGTGTGTGTGTGTGTGTGTGTGTGTGTGTGTGTTTCTATGTGAGAGAGAGTAAGTGTGTGCCTGTATGTGCTTAACATACCTTTCAAGTGTCTAGATTTAGCATCTAAGGACATTCACTTTGCAGGGAGCCTGTGCAAAGCTATGCCTCTACACAGATCCTTTAGAGTGCAACTCTGCAAAGTATTGCATGTATTATATCTTGGATAAAAGCATATTTTTCTTACTAAAATGATAGGAGACATATATTTCTCTATATTTGACTTTTTTAACTTCATCTACTGCCTGTAATTATGTGATTCTCCTATGCTTACTTGTCCTGTAGCTTGCACTTCATATGGAAGCTGTGATATTACAGGACATCTAATGCTTGAGAGTCCAAGATATGTAAATGCACTAATGCTACCGTACTTACCAAACAGAGACCGTAATACTGCATTAATTATATTGTAAAAGTAGCAACTAGATAGACCAACACCATTCTGACAAATGGTGGCTGGAGCTGGTAAACCTGATCTCCAGTTTAGTGACCATAGAGGTAGTTAGTTAACCACTGAAGAGGAAGTGAGCACAACAAGTATGCAGAAATTCTTCAACAGTGTTTTCCTAAATACAATATTGATTTCTGCTGCACCTTTTCATTACAAGTTTACTTGCTGTGCTGTGGTTGCATATATCCATACTTACATGCACTAGTCATTTAATTTTGGTAGATTGTGTAATACAGTGATAGCTTGTTGCTTTGAAGTGGATGTGGTTGTATCCCACATGTGTATCACTATTCATGTACTGCTAATGCCATATTTGTGTCTGTGCTAATTTGTTTTTGGTTACTGTATTTTATGGCTTCTGTAGATTCCTTATCTGTGCAGCCTGGTAGTGTTTCTATCAGACTGCTAGATTTGCTTATACTAGCCTGTTGTTATGTGTGTGTGTATGTATGTATACATACATGCATGTCTGTGTGTTTAGATATATGTATTAGGTACTCCTGTAAGCACCTTCAGGTGATAGTTTAATCAACATTTCCTCATATGCTCATGCATTGCACTTGTTGAATGCTATATTAAACTAGAAAAACTAGGAGAAAACAACTACAAAGAATATAAATATTGCTAATGCTAATCTGTATCATTGCATTTATTTTTCAAGTCACAGAAAGCAGCTTCTGCACAACTAGGGAAAAATACATAAATACATATTTCTAGTCAGAGTTAACAATGTACAATTTAATAGTTATTCTTCATCCAGCAATCCTGAATGAATATTCATGTGGAGAAAGCACATATGAGCGAAACAAGTAAACTCTTTAAAACAAGCAAAGCGAGCTGGAACACAATAACATCTTGCTTTTTCTGCCATTCTGCTGTTTTGTCTGAAGAAGGCGGTACATTTGTCTCGCCGAAAGCGCTAACTTTATTTGGAGTTTATTAAATCAAATTTTAATATTTAGCCGTCTCTTATTGTGTTCCAGCTCGCTTTGCTTGTTTTAAAGAGTTTACTTGTTTCGCTTGTTTGTTGGTTATGTAGATGGCGAACGGAACCGGAGAGGCTTCTCCCTCACTTTTTACACAGCAGAATGAGAGCAACGATGTAAGGGATAATTCCAATGGTAATCTAACAGCACTTGTTGAAGCCCTTCTGGGAAGGGTTGACGCTCTTACACAGAAGGTGGATGCTATGTCAATTCCTGTTTCAGGAACTGGAGGTGGATTATCAAGGTTGTGTTCTACGCAACAGAATGGTAGCAGTTTCTCCTTACCTAACGGGCAACGCTCTCCAGTATCTCGGAACGCAGATAATGGTTTACCAGCAGAAAATATTATACCAACAGACGCCAGTAAACAGCATCGTTTAATTCCATCTGTAGCTGGTATTTTGCAACCAGGTAACATTTCTGTTAGTCCTCAGTTACGTGGAGGTAATGAAGGGGTCCCAAATAACCAGGGGATTCCAGTCATGTCTAATTTTTTGTCCAACAGTAACTTTTTTAGCCAAGGGTTCAATGTACATGCTGAACCCATTATCACAGAAGCTAATGACAGTTGCATCTTGGCTGATAAAATCGACCAGTTTGACAATAAATTGTATAAGTGCAAAAAGTTACAGCTGGAAGTTTCATATTTAAACGAATGTGTCAGAAATAAGGTAATACCAAAGGGCTTACGTCAGTGGCGATTTCCTGCTGGCTTATTGGATAATTCTCCCTTTTATCAAGAACTTATTGATCTATTTGACCGGCAGGGAACAGAGTTTTTACAAGCTCTTATTTCTTATTATTCTAAGGACATAGCCATTTTGTCAGTTGAATTGGAGTCCTTGGAACAATTTATTACATCTGATAGAGATTTTTTTCGTTATAAATACGACTATTGCCGGATCTTTTCGAGCATTGAAGTCAGCATGGAAAAACTTCTGGCCACCAAGAAAAAGAAACTTGCTAGGGACTTAACTGACTATACTAACAAATGTGCTTACCCTAGACCTTCTCGGAGGGCACAAATACCTCTTAACAAAGATCCCGACCATGTTCAACAAGCTGGGGAATCTAACTTGGTGCCTAACAACAGTAACTTTAATAACCACAATCATCTCAATGAACAAAGGCAAGGGCCAAGAAGGAGCCCTAGATTTAACAACAATAATGCTGGTGCATATGCCCCTAATCAAGGAAATGCATCAGGCACTGAGTTTAGGGACAACAATCAAGCACAAAATAACCCTATGGAAGCCACAAACCAGCAGAACCACCAGGATTTTTCTCCGGGGCAACAACCGTCCTCGAGTTCAGGGACAGAACAATACGAGGAACAAAAGACGGGGGAGGAGGAGATGATTGTAAATCCCGTTTTTGGTTTTGAACCAAAATTGTTAACAAGTTCTCATAATGACTTTACTCTATATAATTATACACTTATAGAGATACAGCAGGACATGGTGGATTTTCTTGCCAAGGACCTTTCCTTTGTCCCTGGCCAGTATATGGACATAGGGAAAACCATGATTGACTTGAAAGTATACGTAAGGAAATTGAATTTGAATTCCCTAATGGGTAACGACACCCCAACCCTCAATATTTTAAGGGTGTCTAGTTCATATAACCCACCCCTCCATCCTATTCTAGCAGTGTTTAAAAAAATGTGTGAAACTGACCTTTGGGCCATTAAAAATCACGTCATGTATAGCAACCAAAGACATTCTAGTAATATCACTTCGCTAGAATGGGACTTTTTGCACCTTTTAAAGGATTGCAGTGTCCGAGTAATGAAACCGGACAAGGGTGGGGGGGGTGGTCTTTATAGACCATTACAAATATGTTGAATATATGATGCAACATTTGGATACATCGGCATACAGACAGGTGTTATTAAATGAAATACATGGTGCTTACAAAAAAATTTATAGTACTCTTAACGATCTATTTTTAGAAGGTTTCATCGGTTTGGACACATTTAGATATTTAGAGATGGCGGCTCCAAAAATTCCCGCCTTTTTTGGCACACCTAAGCTACACAAACGATTAAATGCGCCTCCCTTTAGACCCATTGTCGACGGGAGAGGTTCTATTACCTATGCATGCGCTAAGCTTGTGGACAGTATTTTGAAGCCCCTCATAGACAGTGAGGCACATATTTGTAAGGACTCTTGGTCCTTCTTGAAGGACATCAGTAAACAATGTTACATCACTGATATAGTGTTTTTGACAATAGATGTCAAAGACTTATATACTGTCATACCCCAAGAGATAGGGCTAGCTTGGGTCAGGGAATTCATGTCAGCCAAAAATATTGAAGGGGATACTATTTACTTGGTTGAGACCCTTTTAGAGTTGGTATTAGTGAATAATTTTTTCACCTTTGAGAACAATTTCTATCTTCAAACATCAGGGGTGGCCATGGGTTCCCCTTGTGGTGATTCTTTTGCAAATGCTGTAATGGCTCATTGGGAGGCTGAATCCTTATTTAAAGATGAGATATTTTGACAACATGTCACCTGGTACACTAGGTACCAGGATGACATCTTTTGCATTTGGAAAGGTGACAAAGAAATCATTCCTTCATTCATTGAGAGAATCACTAGTATGACAGACTTCCTTCAGTTTACTTATAATATAGCTGATACTGAAATTAACTACCTAGACATTCTTCTCATCAAGGATTCTATCAATAATAGATTTAAAAGTACTATTTACAGAAAACCCACGTACTCTAATTCTTTACTACATTTTTCCAGCAACCATCCATACCACCAAAAAAGATCTGTCATAAAAGGTCAAATTGTTAGGGCAGCACGGATGGTGACGGATGATTGTGATTTTCAGGTTGAATGTAGTAAATTAATGAATATGTTCATGTCTAGGGCTTATCCATCCAATTTGATCAATAGTATCATTTCAGAAGTTTCTCGCAAACGTGAAGAGGGTCACTTCTTCCCCCTCCTTTCTAGTAAGGACAACTACCAGCTTAGTGCTAATTTGGATAACTCCTCAATTTTAGTAGGAACTTCCAGGATCACCACGTTTGACCGTAATAATTATTGTAGCAGTTTTTTACACACTTTTTCTTTAGATTACCATCAAATTAAGGAAATTATTAACAAAAACTGGGAAGTTATAAAACATGATAGGGACTTATCCATCATTTTGGGTGAAAAGCCCAAAATAACTTATAGGAGGGGGGACAATTTAAAAACCATTTTGGAGAGAACGAAGAAAAAACATATTTCCAGTCGACAACATGGGATGTATAAATGTGGTGCATGTACCCAATGCAAGCACATTAAGGTCGGAACTCACTTTTCTATTAATGGTAAAGAATACAAGGTCAACAATCATTTCAATTGTGAAACAAAATCTGTGGTTTATGCAGCCCTGTGTAACCATTGCAAAGCTTTCTATATTGGAAAAACTGAGCGTAAGATCAAAACCAGGATATATGAACATATGTATGCTGTTGGCAAAAAGGACGAAAATAATGCCCTAGCTAAACATGCTTTAGAATACAGTGGGCATTCTTTTAGTTTTGTTATTTTGCAGCAAAGAACACCAGATACGCGGGGGGCCCATGGCAAGTTCGTCTAGAAATAGACGAACTTATGTGGCAGATTCGTACTAGAGCCCATTTATTACCAGGTATTAATGATTCTCTTTCCATTAAATGTGTTTTTAAATGGCTAGCTTATAACAGATAAATTAAATTTATTCCCATTTTCACAAAGTTAATCTATGTTTCAATCTGACAACAAACTATATACATAATATATGCTAGTCTGTTATAGATTTTATTTCGTTATAAACAATTTTTTGTATGATTTATTATTTTTTCTGTACATAACAAAAAAAAAATGTTTTTCGTGTACTTATTGTAAAGACTCAGTGCAGCTAGATATATGTATGCTGCCTAAGTCTATGTACATTTGCTCAACAAGTTTCATAACAATTGTGGCTTTATTTAAACTAGTATCCACCTACCTGCATAGGTAAGCGTGACAGCCAATAAACGCTGTTTTATATCCAGGTACATTAGTGCACCAACAGTGGTTTATGTAAGGTATGAGGCAATATAGTGTCACCTTTATAGTTAATTTTGTTTATACATGATGTAGCAACGATTTTACAAATTGCGAGTCTATCGTACTTCACTGGAATTAAGGATGCACTTTGATTTCAATGTGTGCCTGTAGCATCCATCACGCTTTTCCTATGTTTTATTTTGGCACATTTACACGTTTTTTGCTATTCATTTAATACTTGATGCATATGTAAGATTATAAGATCTGAGCTTGTATCAAGCTTTTTTAGCATCTGATAACAGGGTTTGTGTTTTAATTGTGGCTTACTAAGTTTCTTTAAGGTCTCCATGGCAATATTTAATTGAATAATGCACTTAACACTCATTGGTTTCAATAACATGTACATTTTATAAAATCTTGCTTTTTTTGCCATTCTGCTGTTTTGTCTGAAGAAGGCGGTACATTTGTCTCGCCGAAAGCGCTAACTTTATTTGGAGTTTATTAAATCAGATTTTAATATTTAGCCGTCTCTTATTGTGTTCCAGCTCGCTTTGCTTGTTTTAAAGAGAAAGCACATATAATAATGTTTATTCACATACATAGAAAAAAAACATCATGTGCAGGGTGTTGGATGGGGTTTGGGCTGTCCTTGCTACTGTGCATCTGGTGGGGTAGTTTGTAAAACAAAGCCATAACTTTTGTGCGTTTCTCATAAAATGTGTGGTTTTCTGCTAAATCAGGGAGGGCTGAAGTCACTAAATAATGATATATATGAGTTTCAAATTTTACATCCTTCACAAAATACATGCCAATACAAATCCTGTTAGTCCAGTAACGTTCTAAGTTAAAAAGAGCAGTACTTAAAATCTTTCCCTATTTTTTCAGCTATTGAATTCACATTATTTTAGGCATACCTCTCATCTGTCCAGATATTTCCTCATATTTTTGGTGTACTCCTTATAAAATTTGTGGTTTTCTGGCAAATCACTGAGGACTGAAATAACTAGATGTCATACATTTGAGTTTCAGTCTTCATTTCCTTCAGAAAATGCATCCTAAGAATAATGCTTTTATTCTAGCAACTTTCTAAGTCTATAATAGCAATATTTATAATCTGTGTCTCTTTTAGGGCCTTTGCTCCCCCCCCCATTATTTTAGTCTTTGTTCAGATTTTTTGTGCTAAGAGGTTGAGAGGTATGGCGGCATGGTATGTAATGCCCTAGTTGCTGATTATTTGGTTCTGCATTCCTGAGTGTGTTCTCCTTTCTATAAGATGCCTAGTAACCATGAGCTTGTCAGTTTCTCAGTCATTGCCTATTCCAATATCACCAGCTTACCATTTTTTTCTTTAATATAATGTAGGCAATTAATTCTTCAAAGGTAGCAGGCACAGAATTTGTAGATGAAACACTTAAATGTAGAGTTGTTTGCCAGTAGCAGCCTCTTCATTACTTACAAATCTATTTAATATAGAATTATACAGATGCATTTTACTTCTGTAGAGATTGTGCTTATTGACTGATACTGGTGGATTCTAATGACAGAAGTTTTATGGCTAAAATGTTCTGAAATGAGCAGTTTGTCATTATTGGGTTATACATTTTATTTCATTGCCTACTGGAAAAATGTTCAAAACTACAAATTTAAAACACACACAAATGGTGCTGCATTATACAAGGAATACATGAAGGTGAATCAAAGAACACATAACATGTATGTATGGGCATAAAAATGTGTTCAAGGAGCCTATAGTTTGAAAATAAACCAAAGGCAAACGTAATTCACCAATGGCCAAATGCATTTTTTTGAATGTGGGATTTAATACTGTTTCAGTGAGTGTGAGTTTCAGTGGCAGATAAGTTTACTACTCATGCTAAGTTTTCTTGTTATGAGACTGTAATGTATAGCAAATGACTATCAGTGTTTGTGCATTTTATTTGTATGCAGTAGCTATTTGCTCATTTTGTTTAGTAATCTTTATAATGTATCGTTACCATCTCAAAAGTGCTTATTCCTCTCTGCACTATTCTTTTCTAGACATAACACCACACTAAGTATTCAGCTGCTGTATCACCTTTATCTTTTATCCGACTGGTGGATACATTGTTATAAGAAAAGCACAGTCCGGGTCTGAGCTGTCTGCAAACACAAACAGCTTACCTTGCAGGCATACACATAAGATATCTTGTGGTCTGGATTAGCCCTGCTGCGCTCACCCTCGCTCTGCACCCTGCCCTGCCCCCAAATTGCACACCCCCAGTGCTGCTAAATTTAAAGCTCATTAAACCACACCCCCTTCCACAACCTATCACAGATAGCCCATACTTCCAAACACCACCTCTTCCTGCCACTAATCCTTCAGCCAAGTGCTATGTTAACTATCAAAATGAGACCAATAATGTTACTGATTCCAATAATGCTCATTCCATATCTCCTCATCACCTTTGAAAATCTTTCACCACCCCTTATCCCAAACCAACACTACTCCTACTTTAAATAAAGCAGTTCAACTCATAACTCTCTACACACCTGACTTTTCCACTCTTAACAGCCACCAACTAATCAGACTATGGTATATCTCCCCCAAAACCAGATATTATCATAAAATAATTATCAAAGCCCTGAAACTAATCATTACTGTACAATACAGTCTGATAAGGAATGGAGACATCCTCCAAAACCCCGCTCCTACCCCTCCCACAAACTCTGGCTCCCAGCCCATTACCCCTTCTAACATTTGGCCAACTACAAGGACCCCTAACTCTCTCCTGACCTGTCACCTAAATATCAGGAGCATAAACAACAAGGTCCATAATCTCCATGTCCTCTTAGCAGCCTACTGACCTGATGTGCTATGTCTCACAGAAACCTGGCTAAAACCAGGAACTAAACACAATGAAGATATCCCACCAGGGTACAACATACTCAGACAAGACCGTAAATCTAGGTAAGGTAGGGGGTAGCAGTATTCTTTAAAAATACACTAGCTGTCACATTAGCCTCACAACAACCTCCCTTGTTCAATAATGCTGAAACTCTCATTATCAGACTACAGCCTAACAAAAGGGTAAAAAGTATGCAGAGAATAAAAATAGAATGGTACAGTAACAAGTAACTACTAAGAAAAACAAAAAAGTACTGAAGCTAACACAGCTGAAGGTAAAACAATAAACTTTAATGCACACAAAAGAGAGTAAGCGCTTTCATGGTGTGCTCTCACCGCTTCATCAGACTGTTCTAAACTAGTAACAAATGCAGTTTTAAGTAGCATAAGTTAATTAGTCAATTAAGGCACTGATAAAAGCATCAATTATCTAAGAGAAAAATGTCACAACAAGAAAGCAGGCAAATGAAACGTATAAGAAACATAAAAAAATATATATATAAAAATATATATAAAAAACAATCCTATACTCAGTGTTTTACCTTCAGCTGTGTTAGCTTTGGTACTTTTTTATTTTTCTTCGTAGTTACTTGTTACTGCACCATTCTATTTTTATTCTCAGCATACTTTTTACACTTTTGGATCTCTTGGTTGAGAATAAAGCATGGCAGAAGGCAATGATGTTGAACTGACTTTTAATCCTGCCAGGAAAGTTTATTCTGTCAAAGAGTGGCTAGTGATCGCCTAAACAACATTATGGAAATTGTATCTAACCCCCTCCTTGTTAATGACCTTACCTTGACTTCTACAGATGATTTGGATATAGACAAGACTTACCCACTTTACATGAACAAATTTAAAAAACTGGAAAATAAGCTTTATAAATTTAAATGGCTGCAATGGCAGCAATTTCATCTGGAAGCATCTTTAAAGCATAAGGTCGTACCCAAGGGCCTAAGAATTCTCAATATGCCTAGCTATGTTAATGTATATCCAGACCTACTGATTAAATGGCAGTCATTTAACTTGCAAGCAAGCTCCGGCTGCTTGGAACTTCTTATAGATTTCTTTCTTCCAGAAGAGAAAGAATTGCAATGTCAGATCTCAGTTCTGCAGGATGAAATTTATAGTTCCTTTCCTGCTGATATTATGAGGGACAAACTTAATAACCTCTATGACAACATCCTGGCTTATGAGAAGAGGTTACAGTCTACTAAAATAAAGAAATTGCAATGTGACATCAAGGATTTTAGTACTGGAGCGTTTTTTTTGCATGGGGTAGAAGTAGCCCTCCACCAGCATGAACACGGAAGAAGCACCACAAACATCGGATCCTTTGTGTGAAACTATCAGTGAATCTCTGAATCAGCCTGTATCTTTAATGAGAGGAGCCATGAATGCCAACTCCACAGAACTAGCTCAGTCGACCTTAAACGGAGCTGAGTCATTACACCACCATAGTACCACTGAGGTAGCACCCCTGATACATCTTCATAAAAAAAGGAAGTCCCACCTGATGATAATGTTGACTCCGCTACTAATGTTAACACTGGAGCCAGACCTAGGACTATCACTTCTTTTCAACTGCAGAGCCCTTTTCCTATCAGGGACAGGTCACAGAATTGAGGGAGGAAGGGCAGACTCTACCGCCTCCCAAGTACAGAAATGAATGTGAACCTAACAGGCCAACAGAAAAGGAGGTAAACAGTTTAGTTTTTAATATTTCCTTTGTACAGCTTGCTGCCGCACAGTTAGCATTGCTGAACAAAGGTTTATCATTCATCTCTGCCAGAGAAGCCGAGCTAACTAGTGTCTTAACTGATCTTAGATTGTTTGGTAGGACTCTTACATTGAAAGCCATACTACCTAACACTGTTTAACACTGACACTGCTTCCTTTAGAAAACCCAGCACTATTACCCAACCACCCAATGCCTAGATAGAGACCTTTATTCAGACTTGCGAGAAGCAAATAAGAAGAGAATTCGAATCTAATAGAAAGAAGAGATAATTTAATCTTAATAATGATGAATATGCAGCTCTCAATGAACTCAAGAACTTGAAATCCTTAGACGTGTCCAACCTGCGGCCCGTGGGCCGCATGCAGCCCTCAGAGCTCTTCCATGTGGCCCTCAACCTCTAACTGCAACATCAATGTATGCATGCCCCCAAAACACTTTTTTTGTTTTGTGTTTTTCGCTCCTGTGACCTGTAACGCTAATGCTGGTGTGCGCATGTGCCAAAGCACCCTTCTAGTTTTGTTTTTGAGCCAAAAAAGGGTCAGTGTGTTTATGCCATTATTTTGCGCCGAACAAAATAACAATGATCAGTCTACCTACTAAACACAAACAAGTTAGCTCACAAATATATCATACATTAAGAGCACACTTCTATGTGGCACACCTCATCACAAAGGGCTTTTCATCCAGAAAAAAGGTGGTCATTGTCCCACTGTACTCATCCCTCATTAGACCCATTATAGAATACAACGCCCCATTTGGTATGTACCTCTCAAGACATCTGCAACAACTGGAAAGGCCTCAGAAATACCTCACTAAAAGAATCACAGGCCTAAAGCAGATGCCCTACGCTGACCGCCTTAAAAAACTCCAGCTATACTCTGTTGCATATCGTCTACTCAGAGGAGATCTCTGCTTAACATACAAGGCCATGTCAAACCCAGAGCTGTTGGACATGCTACACTTAAAGAAATCCCAATCCCTCAGAGCTACACGCTCCAGGGATCTAAACCTTGTCATCACAATAAACAAAACATGCTGGAGGGATAGGTTCCTGACCCAGAGACTCCCCAGACTCTGGAATAGATTGCCCATACATGTCAAGCAGAGTGCCTCTTTGGACCTCTTCAAGAGGAACCTTGACGATTGGATGGGAGAAAGGAAATTCACCCCAGGGATCACGTCAGTCGCCCTGCTAGACAGGGGTCCAGGAAAGTAAATAATGTGGGAAGAAATAGCCAGGGAATTGTTATGGCTAGGCTTGTATAGGCCCTAGGGCTGATAGCCTAGTACCAACCTATGAACCTATGAACAATCAGTTTACCTGTGTTAATAGGTAAGTACGGAGTGAGTGAGTTGAGTACATGCATGAAAGCAGAATTGTGTGCGTGAAAGTAGAAAAAGAGAGTGTGTGTGTGTGTGTGTGTGTGTGTGTGTGTGTGTGTGTGTGTGTGTGTGTGTGTGTGTGTATGTATGTGTGCATGACAGAGAGACGCATGCACAAAGAGGCTAACAATGATCAGTCTACCTACTGAACACAAACAAGTTAGCTCACAAATATATCATACATTAAGAGCACACTTTCATTAAAATGCGGCTTTCCTATCAGGGAGAGTGTTGTATTGAACATGAACTCATACCTCTTAACTGTATGGATTTTCAAAGAATGTCTGTATTTTTGCCTCATCTTCCAATTTGTAACTTTTGCTTAGGAAATAAAAGTAGTCATCCAAGGTAATGCAGTTCCAGGGAGTGAGAATGAGAGAGCAGCCTAGGGTTAATGGGTCAGTAGTGGACTGACTATGTGGGACTGTAGCATATAAAGTTGTATTGTTTTTTTCAGACAAACAAAAAAGCACCTAGTACTATTTTTTCATTGGTGGGTTGTAAGCAGTGGTAGATTGGACAACAATAAGCATAGCTTTGGCGGTTCATCAATACTGGCAAATCAAGTGGGCACAATGTCATTTTTTAAATGTTGGGGATTTTAGTGTGTATGTGTGTGCTTATGTGTTGTGAGCGCTGCAGCAGTAGATGATTATTAAAAACAGAGACTTACGGACTGTGGAGAATATGTTTCTTTGTTTCAAAACCTAATACTTGGGTACGCATGCCAGAAGGAGATTTTTTAAGACATAGCTTCTTGCCATTTGCAGTGGATGGATATTTACATTTAATGGACAATGTATTAACGTGGGCCTGGTGGGTTCTGAAGGATGCCAAGTCTGCCACTGCCAATGTCTTGTAAAGTGACCTGGAAATGGATATTGGGATGTTACTGAATAAATATAGTAAGTGGGCTTAGAAATATAGTTTAATTAAACAAAGTGTATTTTCAATTTGCAGGCTATAATTTAATTTATTTCAGGTAGTCCAGATACTGGTAGATTGTATACCATTAGACTTAATTAGGGAGAGCTGTCATTCTGGGGAAACAAGCAGCCCTAGTTTCAGTGAAAGATCTGTGGTTGCTTGCAGGTAGGAAGTTGCAGGATGTTGATGCAATGTATTTTATTTATTATTTTTAATGCATTTGTCATTTCAAAGCATGGCTTTCTTTGATGCAAAAGAAGGCAAGACTGAATGAGCCATATAATGTTTAACTGACAATAATGGGATAGAAGGATTAGAAGTGATGTATAATGTTTGCAGCTACAGTTGTTTCAATGGTGTCTGTAATGCATAACTATTTTTGGGCCTGTGTCCCAGTTTTATTTTTTGCTTTGTCCAGCTTTCTTGATCTAAGGTTGAGAGGTATGGTTCCATATTAAATCCAAAGTTGTATTTACCTTGGAAGACATTTCGGCATAATTATGAAAAACAGAGCCTTTTTAATATCTCTGCTTATTTACAATATAAACTGCCATGTAACCTTTCAAATAACCTTCATATTAAGCTACTTTACTTAATAAGAAGGTTGACTGTGGTGGTGGTGCTGCGGTAGCATTGTCGCCTCACAGTAAGACGCTGTCCAGTTCGATTCTCAGCTAGAACGTCTTCTGTGTGGAGACATGCGTGAATGGGTGTACCCTCATTGAAGGTTGTGCGTCAGGGCTGGCAGCTCGGCATGCAAAAATCTACTGCCAATCATTAGCAGACCGGAGTTCCGCTGCGGTGACCCCTAACTGGGAAAAAGCTGAAAGACACAACAACAACAACATTAAGCTACTTTACTTCTTTTGGAATTGACAGGTATGATTCATCTGTTCGGACATAAGCATAGAGTGCTAATGTGACTTGATTTCTTGCAGCAGTCTGTGGTTTACACAGTCACAATAACTTTTCTGTGTTTCTGGGTGTGTAATCAATTTAACAGTTTTAAAATTGTTTTCCATAAATAAATAAATAAATATATAATAAATAAATAATCCTCTCTACACTTTGATCTATTGACAAAGTCTGGGAATTTGTTTTTTTTCAAAAGCGAAGGTCAGCATTACAGCTCAGTAAACTGTCAGTCTGTGAGTAACTTCTGCACAAATTAAAATGTCTGAATGTCAAATGGCTTTAGATTGGAGGGAAGTTTATTTTTATTTATTTTATTTTATTTTACATTTGTTTACCGGGGAAAGTCTGACTGGACACAGGTCCATTTTCAGCGGAGGCCTGGGGAGAAAAGCTCCAAAAATAACACAAAACAATATAATACAATACATGAGAGAGAGAGAGCAAATTATGGATGTAGTACTCATACAATATGGCAGAGATTACATCTCGTAACAGCGAGAATCATTGAGGTACAGAATAAACTAAAAAACATTTTTTTTTTTACAGTTATAATTACAGCAAGGCAAATATCAATGAGTTAAGTTTTTAGGAGAAAGCTGTTTGTGCATAGCTGAAGCTCTGAAACAATCTTTTGGTATGGATTAACCTGGGGATTGACACAAGTTATATGTTTACACCAGTATGTAGCATTATAGTTTATGGTTTTCGTATTGATTTACTTTTTGCTGAGCAGTTGTTTGTTGATTCATTGATGGTCCTTTTGGTGGTGGGAAATTACATGGATGACACCATCTCTATTATGATTTTTTTTTCAGATATTTTGACTTCCAGACAATTTCATTCAGTGAGTGGGTGTCATGTGATTACTCAGGTTGCCTATTTTATAAGTAGGGGCTTTTGTGTGTGTGTGTGTGTGTGTGTGTGTGTGTGTGTGTGTGTGTGTGTGTGTGTGTGTGTGTGTGTGTGTGTAAGAGAGAGAGAGAGAGAGATTTAATATGTCTACTGAATATAATTTTGCAAATGGAATTCTTAGTTAAACATGCCTTTCTTCTTGAGCAACTAGACTTGAGTAACCAATATTACATCTTAGCCATCCAGCTGGCAAAGGTTAGTATGTGGATTTTCCATCTGGTTTGATGAAGGCTATACTACTTAAACAAGGACTACATTTATGGCTATCCATCCAGCCATCGTGTTGCTGAACTACATTGTTTGATAATGAGAGGAGCTTTTTACAGAAGTTGAAGGTTTTTGTGTCAAGAACCTGTCCATAAAAAGTGGCTTGTTTATGTTTTAGTGAAGGCTGTGGTCTTTGTAGTGAGCATTTTAAGTATAACCAGTATTTCTGAGGTAGAGGACGTCTCTTAAGGTAGGATCTTTCTTAGCCTGGAAAGCAAGCCAATGATGAAATTTATAGGGGCCAGTGAGAGACAGCGGAAAGCAAGAAGCTTTTTAGTCTGTTTGGATAACTAAGTGAACTTAGTCCTTTGACCTTTTTTGTCAGAAATGGTTGTAGTCTTTCTTTTGGCGGGGTGTTTTGCTGAGGCACATGCCAAAAGGGGCATTGCACTCAATAATGGCTCTTGTAAAGGAAGAATACAGGGATGTTATGACCTAGATGAGATATCCTTACTAATGAAGTGGGCCATATAAAAAGCTTTCCTTACAACGGAGACAACGTGGTGGTCAAAAGTCAGGTTTCTATCAACCTGGGTGCCCAAGTACCATACGACTTATTGCGTGTTTACAACATTGTTATTAATGTGATCATTTGTGGGAACATCACTCTCCTCAAAGGGGATGATGATGCATTTTTTGGCATTTAGCTTGAGGCCATATTTCTGGCACCAGTTATTTGTTTAGGTGAGACTCTCTTATAGCTTATTCAGAATTGTTTTATTAAGTCAGTAATGTGAATTCTTTACTTTATTGCAAATTTGTTGGGTTATTTTTGTGGATTATAGTATTGTAGGACTGCTGATGTTGACATTTTACGTAGTTGGACTGCTGGAATGGTTTTCCCAGTGAGAAATGCTAGTGCTGTAGTGAATATCTGTTTATTTGTAAAAAAAAAAAATATATATATATATATATATATATATATATATATATATATATATATATTAACTAAGATGTTAGAGTTAACTGTTAGATTAGAGAATTAGAATTAGAATGAGAATTAGAATTTTAAAGCAAATATTAGGCATTTATTACATTTATTCATTGTTCAAATGCACCTACAGTACAGCCAGGAGGCCTACTGTGGTCTTCTGGAGCAACGAAAGAGTTAAAGATATATGATATACTTTATATGCGGCCCTAAGACCATTTCTGTTCACTCAATGTGGCCCCAGCAAGCCAAAAGGTTGGACACCCCTACCTTAGAGATTAGACCAGCAGAAAAGGGTGGTGGAATTGTTGTGTTAGACAAGGACTTATAGCAAACACAAATGCGTAAATTGTTGTGTGATGACACCACTTATGTCTGTATTTCTAAAACTGCTGTTTGTGGTATGATTGAGAAGGTTTCTTTCTTTATTTTCGATCTGCTTATGATGGGTATGATCGATAATCTTCTTCTTCTTTTGGCTGCTCCCATTAGGGGTTGCCACAGCGGACCATCCGCTTTCATCTCTTCCTGTCCCCTGCATCCCGCTCTGTCACACCATCCACCTGCATTTCCTCTCTCACCACATCCACAAACCTCATCTTAGGCCTTCCTCTTTTCCTGTTACCTGGCAGCTTCATCCTTAGCATCTTTTTCCCAATATACTCTGCATCCCTCCACAGCATATATCCAAACCAACATAATCTTGCCTCTCTGGCTTTGTCTCCAAACCTACCAACCTGGGCTGACCCTCTAATATACTTATTCCTAATCCTGTCCACCCTTGTCACACCCAGTGCAAATCTTAGCATCTTTAACTCTACCATGTCCAGCTCTGACTCCTGCCTTTTTGTCAGTGCCACTGTCTCCAGCCCATATAACATAGCTGGTCTCACTACCCACTTGTAGACCTTCCCTTTCACTCTTACTGGTACTCGTCTATAACAAATCACTCCTGACACTCTTCTCCACCCACTTCATCCTGCCTGTACTCTCTTCTTCACCTCTCTTCCACACTCACCATTACTCTGAACTGCTGATCCCAAGTATTTAAACTCATCCACCTTCACCACTTCTACTCCTTGCATCCTCACCATTCCTCTATCCTCCCTCTCATTCACACACATATATTCTGTCATAGTCCTGCTGACCTTCATTCCTCTTCTCTCTAGAGCATATCTCCACCTCTCCAGGGTCTTCTCCACCTGTTCCCTACTCTCAGTACAGATCACAATGTCATATGTAAACATCATAGTCCACAGGAACTCCTGTCTGATCTCATCTGTCAACCTGTCCATCACCACTGCAAATAAGAAAGGGCTCAGAACTGATCCTTGGTGTAATCCCACCTCCACCTTAAATGCATCCGTCAGTCCCACCGCAGACCTCACTGCTGTCACACTACCCTCATACATATCCTGTACCACTCTTAAATACTTCTCTGACACTCCTGACTTCCTCATACAATACCACAATTCCTCTCTAGGCACCCTGTCATATGCTTTCTCTACGTCCACAAAGACACAATGCAACTCCTTCTGACCTTCTCTGTACTTCTCCATCAACACGCTCAGAGCAAACATTGCATCTGTAGTGCTCTTTCCTGGCATGAAACCATACTACTGATCACTAATCATCACTTCCCTTCTTAACCTAGCTTCCACTACTCTTTCCCATAACTTCATGCTGTAACTGATTAATTTAATCCCTCTGTAGTTACTACAGCTTTGCACATCACCCTTACTCTTAAAAATCAGTACCAAAACACTTTTTCTCCATTCCTCAGGCATCCCCTCACTTTCTAATTTCATTAAACAATCTAGTTAAACACTTCACTGCCATTTCACCTAAACACCTCCATGCTTCCACAGGTATGTCATCTGGACTAACAGCCTTTCCATTCTTCATCCTCTTCATAGGTATCCTTACTTCCTCCTTGCTAATCCACTGCACTTCATGATTCACTATCTACACATCATCCAACCTTCTCTCCCTCTCATTCTCTTCATTCATCAGCCCCTCAAAGTACTCTTTCCATCTGCTCAACACACTCTCTTCGCTTGTGAGTACATTTCCCTCATTGTTCTTTATCATCCTTACCTGCTGCACATGTTTATTTGCTCGGTCCTTCTGTCTAGCCAATCAGTACAGATCCTTTTCTCCCTCCTTAGTGTCCAATCTTTTATACAGTTCTTCATGCGCCTTATCCTTAGCCTTCGCCACCTCTCTCTTTGCCATGCACCTCATATCCTTGTACTCCTGTCTACTTTCTTCATCTCTCTGACAATCCCACTTTTTCTTCACCAACCTCTTTCTCTGCATACTCTCCTGTACTTCCTCATTCCACCACCAGGTCTTCTTTTCCTCCTTCCGATGGGTATGATTGATAATAAGTTGTTTAAATATTTTTGGTATAGCAACCACTTATACCGATCATTTATGGCTTACCCAAAGTGCATAAAAATCTAACACTGCTGCCCATGTGCCCGATAGTGTCTGGAAAAGGTTGGGTAACCGAGCCACTTTCTATTTACATTGAAAAGAATTTACATTCTCTGTTGGACACTTTTGACACCATCCTAAAAGATACTAGGGCCTTCTTACAAAGATTATATATGGGTACTTCTGATTTGAGTTCTGATTATCTTTTAGTGACAATGGATGCCGAGTCACTATTTACTGTGATCCCCAATACTTGGGGTATAAAAAATGTCAGGAAATGTATGCATGTCAACCATTGTTTTACTGAGGACAAGATCAATTTATTTTGTGCCCTTTTAGAAATGGTTTTAGAAAACAATGTCTTTTTATTTGAGGATCAATTTTATGCACAAAAGGTTGGCGTGGCAATGGGCACAGCTTGTGACAACAGCTATGTCAACCTTGTGTTGGTACAATGGGAGAGAGACATATTATTTCAAGCTGCGGGCTTCTCTGAACACATCTTATGGTATGTAAGATTTGTTGATGTTTTTTTTTGTTGTGGAGGGGGTCAGTTGAGAGTCTCACGCAGTTTAGAGAGTTTCTACATCAGTCTACAGATTTTTTAAGATTTACTTTTAAATATTCTTTTGATGAAACTGCATTTCTTGATGTTAAGGTGAACAAAACTGATTTGACTAGCCTAGTAACTAGTATTTATAGGAAACCCACAAGAAAGAATAATCTGCTCCATAGAGATAGCATGCATCCTAGGCATGTTACCTGAAATGTTAATAAGGGGCAAGTGTACAGGGTCATGAGACTCCATAATAATGATAAACAGCTTACCGAGGCCCTGGAGACCTTGAAAATGGATTTTCTAGATAGAGGCTACAAGGAAAAGGATATTGATAGTTGTATTACTGATACGTATAAGGAGAGGGGGGCAAATGCAGACCTTATTACGCTGCTGCACCTAACACTGAAGCCATAGCTACAGAACAAAGGACAGGATTGATTAGGTTTCCTCTCACATATTCTTCTGATGTTAGTAGTATATGTGATATTGTCAAAAGGAACTGGGACATTTTGGATACTGTAGATGAATTAAGAAATGCCATAGATACTGTTCCACACTTTTGTTTTAAAAATAACAGATCCTTGAAAAGGCATCTGTGCTACAATACTTCTACTTTTAACAAGGTTTTACAGTCAGAGAGGCATGGTACTTTTAAATGCTGGAATTGCACAGCCTGCAGGTTTATACACTCTAGTCCTACTTACATGCACCCTAATATGCACTTTAAAATAGACACAAATGTTTATGGTGATTACAGGATTAAGAACATTCAACAAACAAAATGGTGTACAAGTCAGGCAACTAAAACTCATAAATAGAAAAATGCCTTCCTGCCAGTCAGACCAATGGTGCAAATAACGAACGAACTTATAGATGTCCAAAATCAGTTCAATACAACAATAATCACAATAGTCAAGCACTTTTGTCCAGCACATGCTGGACTTCTTCAGAATTAAGTATGTGGCTGAGCAAACCCAAATTTGCCTACAGAGTAATGGAATTACTCTAAACTGACAACGTTAACCTACTGACTATTCAACAGGGTTTGAAGTTTGTCTACAACAGTTTGTGAAAAAAAAAACAATGACACTATGGAAGGCGGTGCGAAACGAAAACATGAAGGTGGACACCATTATCCAGCACCGACATAAGCCTCTCTTAGGTTCACCAAGCTGCCATGCCCTTTGGTCCAAATTCATTCGTTATTTGCACCATTGGTCTTACTGGCAGGAAGGTGTTTTTCTATTTATGAGGATTAAGAACATTGTTTATTTTACCCGCAGTGGTGGTGCTGTGGTAGCGTTGTCACCTCACAGTAAGACGCTGTCCAGTTCGATTCTCAGCTAGAGCGTCTTCTGCATGGAGAGATGCGTGAATGGGTGTACCTTCGTTGAAGGTTGTGCATCAGGCCTGGCAAGCCGGTACGTAAAAATCAACTGCCAATCATTAGCGGACTGGAGTTCTGCTGTGGTGACCCCTAACCTAGAAAAGCCGAAAGACACAAAGAACATTGTTTAGTTTAGTTACTGCACATTCTGCCATGCTTTTTATGTAGTTATGAGTAATAGACAACTCAAACACAGGGTGCTGGAACATCAGAGAGACATTAGAAACAAGGAAGATAAAAATGCTTTTACTAAGCATATTTTGTGCCATGGACAGGAAAATAATTTTAAATTCCTTGTGCTAGAGATTATTCCTGAGAGTTTAAGAGAGGGAGATCTTAGGAATCGCACAGAATCTGCAGAGCAAAAATGGATTCTGTCTCTTAATGCTGATCAAATACCATGTCTTAATGAAGTTGTCTCTCTTAAACATTTGCTAGATCTCTCAAACACTGAGTATAGCCAAAAGCAAAAAATCCACAAACAAGCGAAAAAGAGACTTCGAGCCAGTACAAGAAACCTTCACCAAGTTGACCTTAACGCAAATTTATTTTCATACAAAAAAACAACGTTTTCGCTACTCTAACGAGGTAGCTTCTTCAGAGGTTATAAAAAGCGCGAGATCAGCGCTCTTTTTAAACTCCACACAACAATACAATTACATCACTTCCTGAAATAATTTTTATGAATAAGTCATTTAATACATTAGGTAACAGCTCAATACCATATAAAAGCTATATTAGAACATTACAGCTAGTATACCTAAGTAACTAGTACAACACATTTCAAACAGTTAATTAGAACAGCTGAACATACAGCTAAGCCTACAATAAGGCGTTTATAAACTCTACTTTTTAGAAATTATTATACTTGGTGTACAATACTTATGGGAGGAATTATTGCATGTTCCAAGAAAGCAAAAGGGCTAGACACTACTCACCCCATGTTTAAAAACTATATGCTTACTTATTATCCCCCACATAAAAAAATGTACATAATAGAACCTAGTACCAAATATAACCTCTAAGCGTGCATGTGCCATTACAGAAAACATTTCTGCAGTCAGTACTAGTCAACCAATTATTTAAGAACATTCCACTCTTTCAATTGTTAATCATAAAAATCAAAAAGAAATATATATATAAAAGTTAAGGGAATATATGTAAAAATTAAGTAAAAAAGCCGTAATTGTATAAAAAAAACTCTAAAATTACTGTACATAGATCATTGACAATCAGATAGCATTTATTAACTTTTGACAATTAGAAACTTTTATCTGAATGTCGATCTCAAGTGAGGTTTTTTACATTAAAAGTTACCTGTATAATAAGCTTAGCCTCTAGAAGCTATCACCTCATATAAGATTTAAGCTTTAAAAAGGATGCTATATTACAACTTTCATTAAGGCCTGGTAAATTGAAGGCATCTAATTTCAGCTGCCATAATAGTTCACGAGTTTCCAATAAAATTGAAGTAGGGCCCCCTCTTATAGGCACTGGTAAGTGGTCAATACCCATAAACACAAATGCATGCCCTGGGTGGGAAGCTATATGCTTGGCCAATGCATTTTCATACTTATTGTTCTTGATAGCATAACAGTGCTGGTAAATCCGTTCTTTAAATCTTCTGTCTGTCTTACCGACATAGAAGGCGGAACAACATGTGCAGAATGCAGCATAAATGATAGATTTGGTATCACAATTAATTCTATGGCCAATGTAGTATTTCCTACCTGATATGCAGAAAGTGCTACCTGTTTTTATATGGGTGCAAAAGTTACACGAACCACATGCAAAAGACCCCATTATTCTGCTGCAAGAATAAACTACTGGACCACTTTGTAGTAGGTCTTTAATATTTCTCCCTCTCCTAAAAACAGTATTAGGTTTCTCACCCAACTTATTAGATACAGAAGCGTTAGTAGAGACAAAGTACCAATTCTTAGACAAGATACCTTGAATGGCGTTAGAATTCAGATTGAATGTCGTGATAAAACTACATGGGTACTCATTTGGTGAGGAAACTGCTGTTAATATAGGAGAATCCGTAAAAGAAGAATTCACTGTAATGTCAAGCTTTGGCGTTGAGCAAGAATCCATTAAGGGTAACGCAGAAAGAAGTGGTTTATAAAAACCACAATTTCTCTTCGTCACCACTTCATTTAATAGATCCTCTACCAAACGCTGTGGATAACCACGGTTGGTGAAAAGTCCTTTTAGTAATTCACCTTCATGTAAGTAAACACTGAGTATAGGATTGTTTTTTATACATATTTTTATATATATTTGTTATGTTTCTTATATGTTTCATTTGCCTGCTTTTGTGACATTTTCCTCTTAGATAATTGGTGCTTTTATCAGTGCCTTAATTGACTAATTAACTTACGTTATTTAACTGCATTTGTTACTAGTTTAGAACAGCCTGATGAAGCGGTGAGAGCACATTGTTAAAGTGCTTACTCTCTTTTGTGTGCATTAAAGTTTATTGTTTTATCTTTACCTGTGTTAGCTTCAGTACTTTTTTGTTTTTCTTACAGCCTAACAAAATTAAATCTATATTCATTGCCTACATTTATATCCCCCCAAGCAATAATACAAATACCCTAGAGGACTTCCTTCAATGGCTATCCAACATGTACCCCCATGAAACTATGGTGTTAGGAGACTTTAATATTGATTAGAACAACTGTTCCTCTGAATCTCCCACAACCCATGTAAACATTCATGGCTATACACAACTCATATCCTCACCCACCAGAATAAATAAACCCTACGACAAAGGTAGTATCCTGGACTGGATTCTTATCAACAATCACCTAGACCTGTAGAACACTGATACCCTCCCAGATGATATAAGTGACCACTTACTCACTTACATCATCAAGCATAAAGTAGATCACCACCACCAAATTCTCTATAAATCTATGAGAAATAACAAGAACTTCAACACCCCTGATTTTCCGAATTAACTCAAAGCATGCAATGAGGCCATCCTAAAAGATCTTCCACTGGATGATGCTGTAGCCTATGTTAATTCTAAATTCCTTCCCATTCTAGATTCCCACGCTCTTGTCCGTACCCTTAGAGCCAAAACTAAAACTGTCCCCTGGCTCTCTAAAGTAACCAAAACCAAAATCATAGCAAGAAATAAAGCATGGGACAAATGGAGTACCTCAAAAGACCCACTTGACCATACTAAATTCAGGCAGCTAAGGAATGATACTAAGAAAGCCATATTGTTAGACAAAAATAACTTCTATCAACACCTTCAACAAAAACATCAGAACAAACCTCAAAAGTTTTGGGCAGGAGTAAACAAACTGCTCCACCCGGGACAATCCACCACTCCCACCCCATCAGCTTGTAACCTAAAATCTCCAGAGGAAACTGCAAATGTCTTTAACAGTTTCTTCACTAAGACCATCCAATCACTAGCTAGCCAACTGACTCCCAGTGGCCCGAATCAGGATTCCTCCTCGACCACTACCCCACTCTCCTTTAACTTCCAGCCTGTATCTACATCAACCATCAGATCTCTAATTAACAAACTAAAACCCACTACCCTAGCAGCTGATCTCCTCCCACCAGAATATCTACAGAAAGTGGCAGATGCCATTGCATACCCTATTTCTATTATTATAAACCGAACCTTGTCCGAAGCCACCATCCCCTCTATCTGGAATGTTTCCCATGTTATTCCTCTCCATAAAGGAGGGAACTCTTTAGACCTCTCAAACTACAGATCAATATCCATACTATCAGCACTGGCCAAATTAATGGTAAAATGCACCCATAACCAATTAATGCACTATCTCACCCAGAATAAATTACTGGCCAACTCTCAGCATGGCTTTAGGCCAAACCCCAGCAGCACCTCAGCCCTCCTATCCTTCTCTAACTCCATTAACCTCAACTGAAACAATAACAAACTTACCTTAGCTCTAATCCTAGATCTTTCTAAGGCCTTTGATATGGTCAGCCACCAACTACTTATCCATACCCTGAAGAAACTGTCACTAAATAACTGTGTGATTAAATGGTTCCAATCTTATCTGTCTGACAGACAACAAGCAGTATTATGGCAGAATACACTATCCACTCATCTACCCATCACACTAGGAGTCCCCCAAGTCTCCATTCTAGGACCACTTCTCTTCTCATCTTTATCAATGACCTACTCACAATCACTGCCAAGGCCACCTGCATCCAATACGGATACGACTCCTCTGTAATCTGTGCAGCCACCTCCTCAACTGAGCTGATGACTCTAACCCAGAATACTTTCAATGATGATGAAAAATGGTTTACAAACCGTCAGCTTATTTTAAACCCCAACAAAACTAAGCTGCTAATTTGTCCCCCACCTGTAAGTCCTCTTCACCATTCTTTACCGTAAGGTCCAATAATGGCACACTTATATCCCCAGATGTTCACACCAAACTCCTAGGGGTCGCAGTCAACAATACCCTAAAATATGATACCCATGTCAATCAAACCATCAAAACCGTCAACAAAAAAACTGGGCTCCCTCTATAGGATCAAACCTTTCCTCACTCCATTTGCAAGAACTTCTATCGCTCACTCCCACTTGCTGTCTACCCATCTCTATGCCTCCCTCCTTTTCACTAACTTGAATAAAACCACTCTTAGCAAACTTGCAAGCTGTTACAACCATATTCCTAGATTTGCTACAGGTACAACCTTTAGGACCCATCACTGTATCAACTTAACTCAACTAGGTTGGCTTGAATGGACTAGTCTTCTCCAATACAACCAACTTATAATAGTCCACAAAGTTCTAAACCACCCCAATAAGACACCAGCACTAAACAAGATCATTAATCCCTACAGCAATCTGAGGTCACTGTGGTCTGCTGACAAACTGTTGATTCAAACAACCAAAATCATAAATGTGGCTGGTGACTCTATTTGCCAACTCTGTAGGCAAAACTTGGAACTCTCTACCTGCTGAACTTACTCTCTAGCCCTCTCTAACCCAGTTCAGAAAAAGCCCCAAATTGCACTTTCAAATACACTGGCAATGCCCCTGTTCAAAACCTGATTAACACCCACCCCCTGGTATTGGATATCTTGTGTAATTAAATCTGTCATTTGACTCTAAAATTTATATGACTTTGCTTTGTGGCATATCTAGAGCTCGTTACGGGATAAAGTTCTTATCTGTGTGAAACCCTGTGTGAAACTCTCAGTTGCCTACCATGTTCTTTAAATGTTTGTAACCTTACTAAAGACTGTAAACTATGTTAATTTGTAAATGTTACTAATGTAATGTAATCTACTAACTTGGAGCTTTTCTCCCCGGGCCTCCACTGAAAATGGATATATATCTAGTCGGGCCATCCCGGTAAACAAATGTAAAATAAAATAATAAATAAATATTTCAATATCTGTAATCATTGCAGAAGTAAATAAGAAAACAGTATACACACTGATAGTTTGAACAGTGTTCATGGTAACTGGGGAGAAATTGCCAAGTAATGGAATGCTGGTATGGCTGGGGGGAGGCTGCTACAAGAGGGGCTGCTCAGGAGGGGATGCAATCTATTACACTACATACGGTCCCATTTGACCGTAATCTGGCTATGCTAATAATTGTAAGTATGAGAATAGTTTACATGGCCCTTTTAAATCCTGAAAAAACAGTGGTGGTGGCATCTCATTTAAGCAGGACCATGAGTGCAAGTAGGGGTGTATAAAAAATTAACATTTTCAAAAGTGGGTCTAGGTCCATAAAGGTTTGAGAACCACTGCTCTGCACTTACTCAGACTACTGACAGAAATGAGTTTGAGTTTCAGTACATTTTCAGAATATTAAGAGTTTCAGTGCATTTTAAGGGATTAGTTCATTTCCATGGAACTGTGAGCTTCAAAGGAAGAAAGTTTACAGCTGCTCATGCTAAGTCTGTTTTCAGTGTAAAACTAACTGTTTTGTTTATCAGATGGTGCACTGTGTTGTAGAATTTGAAAGCAGTGTTAGTAGCCATAGCCGGCCTTAGGCATAGGCCAACTAGGCGGCCGCCTAGGGCGCCACTCTAGCAGGGGCACTTTTCCAGTATTTATTTGATGTAGGTAGACCAGGATAGGGGCACCAGATGGTGTGGTGGGGGGTGCCATGGAGCCCTTTTATCTAGGGCACCAGTTGACCTAAGGCCACACCTGTTAATAGCATAACTGTGCTTGGTGCAGAAGGCTATGGATTCTACTTCCACACCATGTAGATGTAGTATTGATAGTGCAGTGCCCATTTGATTGCTGATTATTTGGTGAATTTTAAGGGGGGATAGGGTTCTTACACTCCTGAGTGTGTCTTCCTTTGTATGAGTTGCCTAGTAAATATGAACTTGTTGTCAGTTTTAGCCATTTCCTATTGCAATATTAATGCTAATATAGGCAATTAATTCTTCAAGGGCAACATGCAGTGAATTTGTAGATGAAACATTGAGATGTAAAATTGTTTGCCGGTGGCAACGTCTTCATTAGTTATAGATTTCTTTAATGTGGAATTGTTCAGATGATTTCTCTTCTACAGAGATTGTGTGTATTGAGTGATATTGGTGGATTGTAATGACAGAAGTCTGACTGGCCTTTTATGGTTGAAATTTTCTGAAATGGGTAGTTTTGTCATTATTGGTTTATGCATTTTGTTTCATTGCTTATTAAAGGAATGTTTAAAACTATGAATTTAAAACACATTCTAACAAGTGGTGCTGTATTATATAAGGAATGTAATTTAATGCAATCAGGAAGGTGAATCAAAGAATAAATGTATGGCCCTAAAAATGTGTGCAAGGAGTCTGTTTTAAAAGCAGTCATAGTTTCATAGTTTCATAGTTTAGTACTAGGCTATCTGCCCTAGGGCATTTATAAGCCTAGCCATAGTGATGTGGCTATCGCCACCCCTTATAGTGGTAATAAGTGTACAGAATAGATTCCGAGTACTGTGCCTCAGACTTAGTAGTGACACATTGATGACCCCTTTACTTAATAGAATTAATTGACTGTGCCTCTAATAGTGACACAGGGAGGACCCCCGGGGTAAACCTACGATCTCCCATCCACTCGTCAAGATTTCTCTTGAAGAGAGTCAGTGAGGGACTCTGCCTAACATGAACTGGGATTCTGTTCCAGAGTGTGGGAAGCCTCTGAGTTATGAATCTGTCCCTCCGGCATGTCCTATTCAGGTTTGTGCTGAGGTTCAAATCTTTAGCTCTCGTGGTTCTGGTTGATTTGGATTTTTTGAGGTGGAGCATGTCCATCAAATCCTGATTGGACATGGCCTTGTATGCCAGGCATAGGTCACCTCTAAGTAGGCAGT
>NC_056744.1:1546924043-1546966219 GCF_019279795.1 Protopterus annectens | reverse complement strand
CATGAGTTACCAGTGTTCCACACCTGAAGTCAACTCCTCGGTCAGATCCGAACATAAGCGAATCACCTTAGATATCTAAATCTCACCCCACCCCTAATTAAGGAAACCATGGTAATACATTTCTCCAAAGCCAACTTCATGCTTCTTAAGACAGAAGTGGTGAACTTCATGACATCCATGCAGATGGGCAATACAGTTACGACTGCTGAATCCTACATAAATTCACTCTATAAGCACTTACATGAGTGCATGGATCGTACTATCCAGAACAGAACCAATATACTTTCCTCAAAAAAAAAGGAAGCTAATCTGATGGTCCCCTGCCATAAACAAACTCTACAACAGAAGGCAGAAACTGTTGAAAAAGAGAGTAAAATCCCATGAGTGGAAGAGCTCCCTGGTCAGCCTCAGTAAGAAACTAAGATCCCCCAAAGCTAGCTACGAAAACAAAATCAACACTGATTCTAAGGACAACCACAAAGCACTCTATAGCTATGCCAGGAATCTCAATGGCAACACCCAGATCTGCTCTGAGTTACAGCACAGTGGCATGAAAATTACAGAACCAACTGATATTTCCAACATCCTGGCAGATAGGTTCACTGCTAACTTTACCCAACTTTCAACCCTTAAAGGACCCATATATGTACAGGAAGAATGCAGAGTCCTTGCAATCACAACTATGCAGGTAAAAGCTGAACTCTCTAAAGCCAAAAACACAGCATCCATGAGACTGGACAACATCACAGGCTGCATTCTGCATGAACTTCAGAGTGAACTGGCTCCCCCACCTAAGCACCATGGTCAATCATAGCCTCACATTAGGCTTTGTGCCCACTGAATGGTGCACAGCAACAGTTATCCCACTCCACAAAAGGGGAGCCACCACTGATGCAAAGAACAAGGCAGGAAACCACTGGATAAACACTTTATATAAGTAAAGCTTTCGGATACAATCCTTTCTCAATACAAAACAATGCATAGAACCAGCTCTTTATATATAGGTCCAAATATATCACATGACATGCAGCCAAAATCACATGATATATCATCCAAATCACAAAAACATTTTAAAGAAACATTTTAAAAAACTTTTTTTAAAAACTTAATACAAAAAACTTGAAAATACTTTAATAAAACTTTAAAAAATATATATTTAGATAAAACTTCAGGCTAAGAGATTAGCTCTTAATTTAACTAAAATAGTTTGAGACTGACTTGGCTATTCAAGCCTGGTTTTTGAATCACTCATAGTCTCAAAATCATTCATATTCTTTGATTTCTAGTGATTATTTAGATCCCTCCCCTAGGTGTAGGTAACCTGGCCAATAATTCTAAACCTAAAAAATGCTGCTGATCAAATTCCTCTATATGTTTGAATAGTGCATTCGTCATAGCATCTCCTAATTTCTGACTTATGTTCAGTCATCCTGTCCTTAAGCCTGCGGGTAGCTTGCCTACATAAAGCATTACATGCCTGGCAGGTAGCCAAGTAAATCACATGGGTAGTAATACATGGCACTGCTACTCTAAAACTAAAGTCCCATTGATAAGATGCACAAACGTATCATTTCTGTACTGCAAATGTCATCACAACAGAACAGTTGCATTTGTGAGTACCATGTTCACTATAGTAGATACAGGTGTAGTCCTCTCAAAGTCCTTGCAGCATAGTGAACTCTTAAGGGTCCTCATATTCTTATAAGAGAAATTGGGTTTAGGTCCCAATACAAATCTTGTTCATCAGCCATCAAGATGACCCAATTATCAGATATAATTTTTCTAACATGGCGTCCTTAAATTATATGTAGTTACATATCTAATAGGCACAGATGTTTGTTTGCACCTAGAGTCAATACTAACAACATCCTCATACAAAATGGTTTAAATGTCCGCCTATCTTCCTAATCTTAATGACCTGTTCATAGTAGAGATCTATCATACCCACTAAGCTGAAATCATTAATCATCTCATTTAATTGTACTTCAAAGCAGTCATCATCGGTATTAAGCCTACTGAGTCTGCAAAATTGAGATTTAACAGTACTTCTAAATATGTGAGTGCATGCATGCCAGGCATAAGTGTATCTACCTGAACAAACTTCTTTCCTAAAGATACTAGTTTGTAGTGTATCTCCAGCAAGATCTAACTTCAAATCCAAAATGTAATATAAGTTTCAGATACTGTCATCTTAAACTTTAGAAAAGTAGATGCAGATTTAGATATTCAGAATTTTCAAGTCCTCATGGCTACCTTTCCAGTAGGCAGTCATCTACGTTGAAAAAATGTAATATTACTTTTAAATGGGTTCCATCACCAAACAAATCGTTCTTTCCCACTGACATATCAGGTTGGCATAAGTATTGGCTACAGAGGTACCCATAGCCACCCCTGTAAGTTGTAAATATGTGGAGCCATTAAAAGGGAAGCGTTGTTTTCAATGTAACATCCATAAGGCTGCAGATAATTTCAACTTTGTTGGGATTATCACATGTGTCCACAACAATTCTCTTAAAAGCTCCAGGCCTATATCATTAGGAATAACGGTGAAGAGTGATACAATGTCCAAAGAAACTAAAAGATACTTATTGTTAACTAAAGAAGCTTTTTCTTTATCCATCCATCCCCTTAATTTCTGTAATAAATCAAAGCTATCTTTAATGATAGAATCACATTTAGCCAGGTATGGAAGCAGTTGCCCATGTAAATAAATCGAGATGGGTTCTGTAACCCAACCCGCACCAGAGACAATAGGTCTCATAGGTGGATCTAGCTTAGATTTATGATTTATTACAGAAATTAAGGGGATGGATGGATAAAGAAAAAGCTTCTTTAGTTAACAATAAGTATCTTTTAGTTTCTTTGGACATTGTATCACTCTTCACCGTTATTCCTAATGATATAGGCCTGGAGCTTTTAAGAGAATTGTTGTGGACACACACATGTGATAATCCCAACAAAGTTGAAATTATCTGCAGCCTTATGGATGTTACATTGAAAAACAACGTCTTCCTTTTTAATGGCTCCACATATTTACAACTTACAGGGGTGGCTATGGGTACCTCTGTAGCCAATACTTATGCCAACCTGATACTTTATCAGTGGGAAAGAACGCATTTGTTTGGTGATGGGAACCCATTTAAAAGTAATATTACATTTTTTCAGCGCTTTGTAGATGACTGCCTCCTACTTTGGAAAGGTAGCCATGAGGATCTTGAAAAATTTCTGGAATATCTAAACTCTGCATCTACTTTTCTAAAGTTTAAGATGACAGTATCTGAAACTTCTATTACATTTTTGGATTTGAAGTTAGATCTTGCTGGAGATACACTACAAACTAGTATCTTTAGGAAATAAGTTTGTTCAGGTAGATACGCTTATGCCACAAGCATGCATGCACCTCACATATTTAGAAGTACTGTTAAATCTCAATTTTGCAGACTCAGTAGGCTTAATAATGATGACTGCTTTGAAGTACAATTAAATGAGATGGTTAATGATTTCTTGCTTAGTGGGTATGATAGATCTCTACTTTATGAACAGGTCATTAAGATTAGGGAAGATAGGCGGACTTTATTTAAACCAGTTTTGTATGAGGATGTTGTTAGTATTGACTCTAGGTGCAAACAAACATCTGTAGCACCTATTAGATATGTAACTACATATAATTTAAGGACACCCGCTGTTAGAAAAATTATATCTGATAATTGGGTCATCTTGATGGCATCAGATGAACTAAGAAGTTTATTGGGACCTAAACCCAATTTCTCTTATAAGAATATGAGGACCCTTAAGAGTTCACTATGCTACAAGGACTTTGAGAGGACTACACCTGTATCTACTATAGTGAAATATGGTACTCACAAATGTCACAACTGTTCTTGTTGTGATGACATTTGTAGTACAGAAAATGATACGTTTGTGCATCCTATCAATGGTAGGACTTTTAGTTTTAGAGTAGCAGGTACATGTATTACTACCCATGTGGTTTACTTGGCTACCTGCCAGGCATGTAATGCTTTTTATGTAGGCAAAACTACCCGCAGGCTTAAGGACAGGATGACTGAACATAAGTCAGAAATTAGGAGATGCTATGACAGGAATGCACTATTCAAACATATAGAGGAATTTGGTCAGCAGCATTTTTTTAGGTTTAGAATTATTGACCAGGTTACACCTACACCTAGGGGAGGGGACCTAAATAATCACTTAGAAATCAAAAAATATGAATGGATTTTGAGACTTATGAGTGATTCAAAACCAGGCTTGAATAGCCAAGTCAGTCTCAAACCTATTTTAGTTAAATTAAGTAGAGCTAATCTCTCTTAGCCTGAAGTTTTATCTAAATATATATTGTTTAAAGTTTTATTAAAGTATTTTCAAGTTTTTTGTATTAAGTTTTTAAAAAAGTTTTTAAAAATGTTTCTTTAAAATGTTTTTGTGATTTGGATGACATATCATGTGATTTTGGCTGCATGTCATGTGATATATTTGGACCTATATATAAAGAGCTGGTTCTATGCATTGTTTTGTATTGAGAAAGGATTGTATCCGAAAGCTTTACTTATATAAAGTGTTTATCCAGTGGTTTCCTGCCTTGTTCTTTGCATTTTGGTTCCTGGCGTTTATTTTCTTCAATTCCTTGAGCCACCACTGATCCCGGGAACTATCGCCCTATTAGCCTGGTCTGTAAGGTCATTCAACTTTTCATCATGGAACCCATAAGCAAGGACATTGGTAACCTCCAAGTTTGGACCCCATCCAGTTTGAGTTTGTGAAAGTCAGATCATGCCTCTCGAATCTGATCAACTTCTTTGAGGCAGACACCAAAGCTGTTAATGAGGGTAAGGTGGTTCACACAGCTTATCTTGACCTTGCCAAGGCTTTCGACACCATCCCCCATTCTGGAATTATAGATCAACTCACTAAACTAGGTATAAATCCTTACATCACAAGATGGGTTGCCAACTGGCTCACTGACAGAACCGACATTGTAAAAGATGCAGACTCCAAATCTAACTTCAAACCAGTGACAAGTGGAGTACCACAGGGTTCAGTCCTGGGACCTCTCCTGTTTGATATCTACTTCTCTGAAGTACAGGCTAACACAGAAGACCTCTGGCTAATGAAGTTCACAGATGACTGCAAACTAGGAGCCATAGTCAAGTCCCCAAATGATGTGGACATCTTACAGAAGGGGCTCACTTAGACAGATGCCTGGTAACAGAGGCATTGCCTCAAGCTCAATGCCAAAAAGTGCATTGTCATCCCCTTTGGTAAAAACTCTGTACCCATGAACTACCACATAAAAGGAAGTCTACTTAATGCCAAATGTGTGATAAGAGACCTTGGGACCCAGGTGGACAGTAGTCTCTCCTTTGATAATCACATCACCACAGTAGTTAGAAAATCCTTCTACATAGCACACCTCATCACAAAAGTGTTCTCATCCAGGGAAAAAAGAGTTAATTATTCCCCTCTACTCGACACTCATTAGACCAATTATAAAGTACAATGCCCCTTTTGGAATGTACCTCACAAGACATCTGCAGCAGCTGGAATGGCCACAGAAGTACCTCACAAAGAGGATTACTGGCCTCAAACAGATGCCCTACACTGACCATCTCAAAAAACTCCATCTTTACTCCATAGCATATCGCCTACTCTGAGGTGATCTCTGCCTAACATATAAAGCTATGTCAAACCCAGAGCTGTTGGACATGCTGCACCTAAAGAAATCCCAATCCCTCCAAGCTGCCCACTGTAGGGACCTAAACCTTGTCACCACAATAAACAGCAAATGCTGGAGGGATAGATTCCTGTCCCAGAGTTGTCCCATATTCTATAACAAGCTACCCATCTATGTCAAACAAAGTTCGTCATTAGCACTCTTCAAGAAAAATCTTGATGAGTGGATGGGAAATAGGAAATGCACCCCGGGGATCACTTCTGTAGCTCTGCTTAACAGGGCCATATGAAAATAACTTTCTTGGGTGGCTTACACCAGGGAACCAGGGAATCTTGTTGGCTAGGCTTACTTAGGCCCTTGGGCCAATAGTCTAGTACCTACCTATGAACCTATGAACTAACAGGTGGAAATGTATGGCTGTAGCTCAGAAATCCCTGGACTGGAGTACAACAGACTCTGGAATGGAGTCCCACATGTACTATAGAAGGTCACACTGGGCATGCTTCTACACTTACAGAAGTGTCTGTAAGATCTCGGAAATAACAGGATTTTACCACCAAGTACACATCCCATTGCCCTACCTTATCAGTCCTGCAGATGTCAGTAACTTTAAAAGTATCTTGTGGCAACCCTGAGCTCTATAAACTCTGTGATATGAGTGATAACTGCATAGCAGTCCAGTATAAATATAACAAGTTAGATAAGGGTTCCATTCTCAGTCCTTGCAAATGTGAAAGAGTGTGTGTTTGTATGTATATATGTGATTGTAGGTTAAAGCTTTTGGGCCCATCCACACTCAGTACACTTCCCATTGATCTACTGTAGCAGTCCTGCAAATGTCAGTCATCCTGAAAGATCCCTTTGTCCAGTTCACAGCCCTGTAAGCCCTGTAACACATGCAATAACTGTGTAACACTCTGGTATAAATAAGAAGTTAGGTAGTTGTTCTAATCTCAGTCCTTGCAAATGTCAAAGTGTGTGTTTGTGTTTGTATGTATATATGTGGTTGTAGGTTGAAGCTTTTGGGCCCATTCACACTCAGTACACTTCCCATTGATCTACTTTAGCAGTTCTACAGATGTCAGTCACGTTGAAAGATCCCTTTGGCCAACTCACAGCCCTGTAAGTTGTGTGGTACGTGGGATAACATGTGTGTTCCTATAGTGCAGCAAACTAGTTAGGTAGGAGTTTTAATCCCAGTCCTGCCAAATGTAAGAATGTGTGTTTGTAGAGCAAAGATTTTGTGCCCATTCACACTCAGTACACTTCCCATTGCTGTACGTTAGCAGTCCTGCAGATGTCAGTCACGTTGAAAAATCCCTTTTACCAGCTCACAGCCCTGTAAGCTTTGTGGTATGTATGATAACTGCGTATTACTATAGTGCAGCAAGCTAGTTAGGTAGGAGTTCTAATCCCAGTCTTGGCAACTTGAAAAGTGTATCTGTTTATGTAGTGTGTGTGTATATCTGTAGTTGAAAGTATTTTGTGCCCACCCACAGCCAATACATTTCAAAGTGTCATACTTTACAAGGGCTGCAAATGTCACTCACCTTAGCAGTATGTATTAATGCCCTAATATTATAGTACAATAAACTACTTAGGTAGGAGTTCATATCTCAGTACAGGCAAATGTAAAAGTGTGTCTGTTTGTATAAGAATGTGTGTATTTGCAGAGACATGATTGTGAGGCCAGTACCACTTACTACATTTACCTTTCCCCTCTTTTAGCATTGCTGCTGATGTCACTCAACTTTAAAGATACCTTTGGACCATTCTCAAACATGTAAGCTCTATGGCATATCCGATAAATGTATAACACTGTAATAGCAATAACTAGATAGGAAGGGGTTTGAATCTTACTCCTGGCAGGTGTGTGTCTGTGGCTGTGTCATTAACACTGTGATCCATATCTATTGGAGGGTTGGTTTTGCTGCACTTTTGTGTTGTCCACCCAGTACACTACCAAATGTCCACTGTACATGGCCCACTGTTGTGGTAACTGTGGACACCCTGCAGTCCTATAATCTGTTTGTCATGTGAAATAACTATGTAACAGTATGGAGTCCAAGAAAGGATATGTGGCCCTTGTAGTCCTGTGATACCATTCCACAGCCTGGAATCACAAGCAAACACACTCATCTATTCACTAATCCCTATGTCACCAAGTGGCCTGCAAACTGGCTCAAGGATGGAACCCACAGTGTGATAACAGCAGACTGCATGTCAGACTGCCAAACAGTCATGAGTGGAGTAACACAGAGTATTGTCCTGGATTCACTCTTGTTTGTTATGTGTGCCTCTGACATCCAGCCCAACACAAATAAACTGTGGCTAACAACGTTTGCAGAGAATTGCTAATTGAGGGCCATGTTTACGTCCCCAGAATATGTATAAACCCCCATGAAGTCACCACTGACACCTCTAATTGTTGTCAGAACACTGGCCTTAGTGTCAATGTCAAGAAATGTGTCCCAATCACCTGCTGAATCAATGTGTTGTCCACAAATGACCACATCGGTGGTAGTCCAATGAACACAGATGTCCTGGTAGGAGGTCTGTGAACACAGATTGACAGCAACCTCTCTTCTGACCACCATATTGCCACTGTGGACAGAAACCTGTGGCGTATTGCATAACTAAGGGTGTGTCATCCAGGAATGAAGAGGTCAGTCTCTCCCTTTACTCCATGCTCATTTGGCCATTAAGAAGGTACAATGGCCCATTAGCCATGTAACTCACTAGACACCTTCAACAACTGGGTAGGTTGCAAGTGTACCTCACATGTAGGTACTTATGCATGTCCAATATGGACAGAGGTTCAAATCCCCAAATCTTCCAAGTCACATCTTGGCTACTTATAGGCAATCCCTGCCTGACTGGAAATGCCATGTCTGGCCAGCTATGTTACAAATGCCATACCTGGGAAACCCCATTCTGTATGCACCACATAAAAAGTGGGGTATGAAGTATAGCCTGGTATCAGAGGGGTGTTCTCTGGAGGCTTACACCAGATCTCTGTTACTGAGCAGATGTCAATGTTCTCTGTTTTAAGGAGTGGCTTGAGAGAGTGCATGTGAGATTTAGACCTGTAGTGTTGAGTAGCATAATCCTCAGATTACGCTTGCTTGTATCTGTCATGGTGGCAATTTTGTCTTCAGGACATTGCATAAAAAATGCACTAAGGTGATATTTCTGTCAATATATGTTAGCAGTAATAGTGTTAGTACAACAACCTTCCCAGCTTATCTACTCACGTTATGTGGTTATGTTTCTAATGTCATGCCTTTGCATCCCCCCACTTTCTCTGGCTTCTTCCAGAATCATTACACTAAAGGGTTGTAAGCATGCCTTTCCACTGCCAGGCTGTTTGCAGACTGTACATGTTTTTGGCCCATACTTTGTTTCCATTCCACAGTTTCCTTGTATTTGTCTGGAAATTATTGTTATGATACAAGGATTTATGTCAGTGAATAATGACATACATGTGAGTTCCCATTATCATAACATTCAGATGGATCTGCTGATACACACCATGTTGCTGTATAATTGTTCAGTTATGACATTATGTCCCTATATGTGGCCCATTTCCCACCCTTTGTAGAGCGTTTTCTCATTACTGTTGCACTAACAGGTTGATAGGTATGGTTCTGAGGTATGACTGTACTGTATGTTATATAACTACATACATACATTCTATATATATATATATATATATATATATATATATATATATATATATTCTATATATATATATATATATATGTCTATATATATATATATATATATATATATATATATATATATATATATATATATATACACATACACACACACACACACACACACACACATATATATATATATATATATATATATATATATATATATATATATATATATATATATATAAAGAGAGAGAGACATAGATATGTATTTGACTATATACAACACATGAATGTTTCTACAGAGCTTTCTCACTAATGTTGTATGCCTCTGTTGCACGATATGTTTTAAAAAGAACAATTCCTACAGTTCAGATCGTATAGTGGTATGTTCTTTAGCTTTAGTGTACGGGGTCCTGTATTCAAGATCTTGGACTGCTGGCTTTTTCATTAACGTTACATGAGCAGACTGCATGATAAGTGTGAAGAAAAAAGAATGATTCCTATATCTTAGCTTGTATAGTGGCATGTTCCTTGACTGTAGTGTACAGGGTTCCAGGTTCAAGAACTGGTATGGCTGATCATTTTGTTACTGGGCAGAACAAGGGCTGTTGGGTACATAGTGATAGCATATGGGTCTATATTAGATAACCGAAAGTTATCTTTAGCAAATGCTCACATGAGTGAAAATGCCGGTAATCGAACTTGCTATTGTAGAGAGCCGCATCCCCCACACCCCACTAACTATATATTCCAACTCCGAGATCACACTACAGTGAAGAAAGGGCAAATATCCCACTCCTCACTATACCACGACCCCACACTCTTTCGATTCCGAGCATTTTCGCTCATGTGAGTGTTCACGGTTTTGTCTTTTCATGCTCCTAATATAGACCCAAAGCATACCATTGCTTACTGCCACTTAGTGGTGTCCCTCACCTTAGTAGTACCTTAGGACAAGTATTACCCCATAACCTCTGTGGCATGTCCAATAAATGAATAACAATGATGTAGCAACAAACAGGTGGGTAGGAGTTGTCATCGCAGCCCTGGCAAATGTAAAACTGTGTGTGTATGTGTGTGTGTGTGTGTGTGTGTGTGGGTGTGTGTGTGTGTGTGTGTGTGTGTGTGTGTGTGTGTGTGTGTGTGTGTGTGTGTGTGTGTGTGTGTGTGTAGATGTGCTTGTGGGTTAAAGAATTTGAGCCCATTCACACTCTGTACACTTCCCATTGCCCTACTTTAGCAGTCCTGCAGATGTCAGTCACCTTAGGTATACCTTTCAGTTGACATGAGCCCTGTCAGCTCAGTGGTGTGTGTACTAACTGTGTAACATTAGAGTTCAATACCCTAGGTAGGTAGAGGTTCAAACCACAATTATGTCAAATGTGTGCATATGTGTAGAGAAGTGTGTGATGTCTCTCACCCACTACAACATGCATTGCCATACTTTACAAGGTCTAGTGATGTTCATCACCTTAGAAGTACCTTGGGACAATACCCACTCTATAAGCTCTGTGGCACATGTGATAAAGGTGTAACACTGCAGTAGCAATAACTAGATAGGTAGGGCTCGAATCTCAATACTGGCAAGTCTGTTAGTGTGTTTGTGTAATAATAGGATATATTGGGGGAGTGGGTTTTGCTTATCCATTTTACTGATGTCATACTATATGTCCCATTGTCCACATTACAAGGCTAACAGCTGTCAAACACTGTATGGGTAGGTGTAGACACTCTATAGCCTTAAAAGTGTTGTGCCATGCGCAATGACTATGTGTCAGTATGGTATAGGTAACATGATAGGCAGCTCTTCTAATCCTCACATGCCATACTCAACTCAGGAATCATACACACACACTTGGCTAGGCATCAAACTAGAGCAGTAGTTTCCTTGCAAACCGCCTCACAGATAGAACCCATCATGTGAATGCAGTGGACCCCATGTCAAACTGCTTACCAGACATGAGTTGAGTCCCACAGGGTGGGGACGTGGATCCTCCCATGATTGTGATCTGCACCTCCGAGGTACAGACTAACACAAAGGCACCCTGGCTGACAATGTTTGCAGACAACTGTAAGGTGGGTGCTATCATTACTCACCCATGTGATGTTGACATCATGCTCAAATGCTTCTCTGAGACCTACCACTGTTTTCAAAACCTGGACATTACCTCAATGCCAGGAGATGTGTTGCCACCCCCTTTGAGAACACCATGAGACACATGAACTAATACTTTGGTGGTAGTCCATTGAACAGTGAGGTTGTTATAACAGAATAGGGAACACATGATGACAGTCAGTTCTCTGTCGACCTCAACAGTGCTGCTGACATTAGGAAGTCCTTCTATGTGTTACATCTCCTGACTAAGGGTATGTAATCCAGCAAGTAACAGTCCATGGCCACCCTGTACCCACCCTCAGTAGGTCATTCAATTTGTACAGTGACCTTTCACTATGTAATCCACTGGATACCAGCAGCAACTGTAAAAAGGCTGCAAATGTATCCTACAAAGATAATCCCAGGTGTTACACACATGTGTATGGACAGACTGCTATACCTCAAATGAATCTCCATACCATGCTGACAACATGGGTGTGATCACTGACTGAAGTTCACAGCCATGTCTCACCAACTCCTGTCAGGAATGTGACATCTGAGTATATCAATCTGTCAACAAAACATTCACCAGAGACCTCAACCACACTTCCACACTACAAAAAACATGATTGTGGGACAGGTTCACAACCCAGACACTGTCCATGGTATGGAATAAACATCACATACATGTGAATCAATTCACATCACTGGCCATCCGCGATGCACTTCTGGATGAGTGGATGGGGAATAGAACACCCGTCCCTGGGGATCACTCCAGTGACTATACCCATCGGCCACACTGGGGACTATTGTCAGGTGGTGTGATGGTGGGGTATTCCCTTGGCCTGGCCTTGTACAGCCTTCATGACTATTCACCTAGAACACACCTATGAATCTATGAACCTATGGATCCCAGTACTGGCCAGTGTGTGTGTGTGTGTGTGTGTGTGTGTGTGTGTGTGTGTGTGTGTGTGTGTGTGTGTGTGTGTGTGAACAGTATTCTCTGCGTGTTGCATCAGCACAATATCCTCTATGTGTGTAATATTCACAAACCTTTGGTGTGTTCCACCCAGTACACTTACCATTGTCCACCATACAAGAGCTGCTGACATCAGCCACCATGCAATTACCTGTATACACACCTCATCCCTATCAGCCATGTGGCACATGCAATAACTGTTATACAGACCTGTTAACTGTGTACAGCTGTACCCTGGATATGGCACAAGTCAATGTATTACCACACTGCCATACCCCTTGTAGAAAAGGACTACAGGGCTACATCCTCCTGACAGACAGACACCTAGAACACAAGAAGAATACAATATGGAGACCACAGTCAGTCAGTATTAATAACAGCAATAATATCTCATGGCTAGACAGCTACACACTGTGACATATAACCATTAAACATGCTGCTAGCAATGCTTTACACAGCATTACATTTCTAAACTTTACTAAATTCACCTTGTGCATCAGAACTATATTAGCATGTCCCTGCATTGATGCAAAGGATGACAAGGATGTGGCACAGGTGTGTGTGTGTATATGATTGCAGACAGTTCTGACATTTTGCTGCCCTACACAGGGGTATGTTGGACAGCTGCACATAGCTCAGCCCTGCTAACCATTGCTCACATTCCAGTCTGATAAAATACCAGAGTAATGACATTATTTAATAAGTGTATTTAATTTCCTGTACTTAACATGCTTCTATGTGCTATCATTACAGTAGCAAGAGGTGTGAATATACTGTATGGGACACTTAGGTATACATGAGTAGTATCACATTTTCTTTTTTCTTTCTTTTTTTTTTGTACTGTTAATACATGGGTAGTATCACATGTTGTATCCACTCACACTTGCATGTTACACAAGCTACAGTGCACTGGTTGACAAAAATAATTTAACACATATTGTAATATTAAATTAGTACTTTTAACACCGCTTTTCTATGTAAAATTAGATTGCTTATTGTAGTACTCGAACAATGCACCCCTGCATGCAAAGCTGAGAATCTGACTACTACATTATCTTGTTCTTGGTGTTTGAGCTGTATGTTTTTATGTATCTCCTACTGGATATTAATATGATATTATTATATTAACTGTAGACTACTATGTTTTTTGCCATGTCCTTGGGACTACTGTCATGTAGTAATGGCATACGATTCAGTTTCAGACTTCTAGCCTTCAAAACATTCATCCTAAAGCATAACCTGTTGCCCACCTACTTTCTGTCTGTCCTCTGTGCAGAGCGCATATGTCAGGTATTGCTAAGGCCATACAACTATGTAGGTGCCCACATAGTATTGTGCTGTGGGCCTGGACACTGCTGCTAGTTTCAACATATGGGACATTCCTTCATGTGGGCCTTGCCCCTTTTCCTTGCCTGTCTGAGGGGACTTTTCAGAGGTGGTGGGCTATACATTCACAGACAGTAGGTTGGATAACTTCACAGGGCAGGACATTTGGAGACAGCCCAACAACATTGGGACATATCCCCAGAATAGTGAACAGATGCTATATCATCAGTGCTGTTATACACATGGTGGGTTGATAGATTGACAGGGTTTGTGTAGACATGCATTTAGTGAGTGACTTCATGTTTGACAGTGATATGTCTCTGACATACCTCTCCACTGGCATGCTGTCTATAGATTGCCACGTGTTTGCCTGTTATGTTTTGTCTGTTCCCCAGACAGTTGTTGTCCTTGGAAAATCAGTTGGGCACTCTGAGGAATGCAGTCAGTAAATACTCACATCTATTGGTATTACTGACTTCATATTCCTCATAAAGGATATGTTACAACAAACCCAGTGACATCTGCAACTGTCTCCATTTATGACAGCAATATGTCCAATCTACCCTTGTGTTTGTGCCTCTGTCCCCAAATGATGTCAGGCTTTGTACAGATGTCAATGAGGCTCAGATGTATTTAGTATAATTATTTTTTGCCTTCACTCCTGCTACCATCCCAGTAATGTAGTAGACCCACAACATGTCAGGGAAGAGGCCATAGATGTGACTCCTGAGCCCATACATTCTGAGGTGAACTGTACATTTGAAAGATCTGTGTATGTCTGCCCATTGTTAATAGACTGTCAGGATTGAGTACACACATCATGTGTATATGTTATTTGGGCTGTGTATGGAGGGAGGTAGATGTAAGAGTAATTGCTCTTTTTTATATGACTGTGCATGCTGCTCCAGTTTATGTTGGTCTATTGGCTGTGTTTGTAGGGGCAGACTGAGACATGTCCTGTACCATGGTCATGATACAGACTACACTGAGAATTGGGCCAATATATGTAGGGCTAAAGTGAGTGGCAAACAATGATATATTTGTTCACATAGTCAGTATATTCTACTGTTCACTTGACTTACTGGTATGTGACTGTGATGATATTGGTTGTGGGTATGCACTTTCACACTGGTGTCTGTTTTTCAGTGCTTTTACATCTCTGTAGTGCTTGATATATTTGCAAATATGGGTCTATATTAGAACATCAAAGTTTCAGTACTTCGAATGTTCTAATATCGACCACTATTCAGCAAAAGCTGAAAATAGCAAAGTGACAGAAAACCGAATTCTTTCCTAGGGAAAGAATTTGGTTGTCCGTTCCTGTCGCTTCGCTATTTTCAGCACTGTGGTGAAAAGTTACGAGTCAAGTTCAGGTAAGTGTGCGACTGTGTGAACGTGAGGGTTAGGGCAGGTTAGGTGAGTTAGGGTTAGGGCGCGGGTCAGGTAAGTGTGTGAATGTGTGGATGTGAGGGTTAGGGCGGGGTAGGTGAGTTAGGGTTAGGACGCAGGTGAGGTGTGTGTGCGATAGTGATGGACCTTAGGGTTAGGGTTTGGGTTAAGGTAAGTGGGTAGACAGTGGTGTATGTACAGTTTAGTGTAGGGTCTGATGTAAGATTTTAGGTAGATGTGTGTAGATTGCTGTTTATTTGGTGTGCTTGTGTTGTGTGTACGTGTTTTGAAACAGCAAATTTTTTCTCTTGGAAAAAATTAGCTGTTCTGTATGTTTGATATTTTCAATAGGGGTCAATATTAGAACATTTGAAGTTCTGAAACTTTGATGTTCTAATATAGATCCTGCAAATACATGTGTAATTACACACAGCAGATTTCCTATTTCAATTACTTGGTGCTATTTCACTAAATATATGTTAGAGCACAAAGAAAGGTGTTACTGCAGCAACTGTGTTAGCTTATTTATGCCAGTACTTCAGATACATCCCCATTTTCATAGCTTTCACCCACCACTTTGTCAGCCTTGGTCAAGATTCATTGCAGTAAGGGGTGCTGAGCGTACCTCTCAACTGGCTGGATTGTTTCAGGATGTCCAGGTTTATTACTCATATTTCTGGTCTGTTTTACAGATTATTCTCATTTCTCTGATAAATCACTGTGATGATATAATGATTGTTGTCAGTAAACGATGACCTACATTTTGTTTTCATACCTCACATACATCAGACTATGTATGCTGAAACAAACTGTGTCACTTTGTCAAGAAGAGTACAGGGGCACAATTACCTCTTCCTTCCTGGATGCAAAAGTATTAGTAATGAGATGTGCCACATATAAGGACTTTCTGACCACAGTGGCAATGTGCTGGTCAAAAGAGACATTGCTGTCAGCCTGTGTCCCCAAATCTCTTATAACCCCTTCTGTCTTCAGGGGACTACCACTGATGTGGTAATTCATGGGAACAGGGTTTATCAAAAGCGGGATGACAACACATTTTCTGACACTGAGCTTAAGGCCATGGCTCTGACAACAGTCATAGGTCTCAGTGAGGCCTTTCTGTAGGATGCCAGCATCACTTGGGTAGTTAATAATAGCTCCCAACTTCCAATTGTCTACAGTCCTTGTCAGCCAGAGTCCCATCATGTTGGAATGGACTTCAGAGAAGAAGATACCAAACAGGAGATGACCCAGGACAGAACCCTGTGGGACCCCACTTATGACTCCTCAGCAGTCTGACTTGGAGCCAGCTATTTTCGCACTGTGAGTTCTGTCGGTGAGCCAATTTGCAACCCACTTAGTGATATTGGGTTTGATGTCTACCTCAGTGGATTTTTACATGATTTCTGAGTGGGGAATGTAATCAAAGGCTTTGGCCAGATCAAGGTAGGCTGTATGAGCCACCTTGCCTTCATCCACAGCTCAGGTGACTGATTCAAAGAAGTTGACCAGGTTGATTAAGCAGGCATAACTTACCCTTCACAAAACCAAACTGTGTGGGATCCTGAGCCTGAAGATTCCCATATTCCTGTTTATTAGGTGCATGATGATGCATTCCATAGCTTTGCATAACAGACTTGTCGGGCTGATGGGGGGATAGCTCCCAGGGTCTGTAGTCACTCTTCCTTTGTGGAGTGGGATGACTGTAGCAGTGCACAATTTGGTAGGAACAAAACCTGAGGTGAGACTGTGATTGAACAGGGCACACAGGTGAGGTGTCAGGTCACTCTGTAGTTCATGTGGAACACAGGCAGGGATATTGTCAGGTCCCATATTAGCTTTATTGTTGGCCTTGGAAAGTGGTGTTTTACCCTGTGCAGCAGTAATACTGGGTGCCTGGCAGTGTAATGGTATTGTGATTGGTCCTTTGGGGGGAGGGGTAAAGTTGACACTGAATTTGTCAGCCAGTATATTGGCAATATCTGTTGACTCAGTCTAGGAGGTACCATTATTCAGTAGCTGAGAGAAAATCTTGGTATTGCCATGGAGATTCTTTACAGAACTCTAGGAGGCCTTGTGGTTGTCTTAACTATGTGCTGCAAGTTTGTTTTCACAGCTAGTTTATAGTATTTGATGAGGGATCGCAACTTTTAATTGAGGCTGATAAGGGCTTTTTCCAATCTTGGGACTTCATCCTATTCTGTATCAGTTTCCTCCTTCTGTTGTAGAGTGTCTTTATGGCCGGAGACCACCAGATTGGCTTCCTTTTTTTGGAGGTGAGGGTCTTGTTTCAATTGGGTATGGTAGAACCCATGCATTTGTGTATATGTTCATAGTGCATTGGTGTTTGATTCGGAACTCATGCAACTAGTCCCCATTTACATGGCTGCCATGAGGTTAGCCACCTCTGTTTTTAGGAGGTCAAAGTTAGCTTTGGAAAGGCTTTTCATGGTGGTTACCTTTGCAGGGGGGTGGGAGGGATGTGGAGTTCCAAAGTGATTACTTTGTGGTCAGATCTAAGAAGGGAGGAGTTGGGTATTGGTGTACAGCAACAGTCGCCCATGTTAGTAATGACCAGGTCAATTATGTTGCTACCTGTATTGGGTGTAGGAACAAGCTGTTCCAGGCTATTGGAATCAATGAATTCTAGGAAACATTGGGCAAGTGTATTGGTACATGAGTAACTTTCCCAGTTAAAGGTGGGGTACTTAAAGTCAACCAGTATGAGAGTGTTAGGTTGGGCACTAATATTCTCCAGGGTTCATAGGTTCATAGGTTCATAGGTGTGTACTAGGCTAATGGCCTTTGAGCCTTTACAAGCCTAGCCCAGAGGATTACCCTGGCATTGTGCCACCCGACCTTAGTTCCCAGTGGCTCTGTTGAGTAGAGCCACTGGAGTGATCCCCGGGGTGAATCTTCTATTTCCCATCCACTTATCAAGATTTCTGTTGAAGAGGGCCAGTGAGGTGCTCTGTTTGACATGTATGTGATTTCTATTCCATAGCATGGGCAGTCACTGGGTTATGAACCTGTCCCTCCAGCATGTTCTTTTGATTGTGGTAATGAGGCTGAGGTCTCTGGAGTGTGTGCTGTAGAGGGATTGGTATTTCTTTAGATGCAGCATTTCTAACAGAGCTGGGTCAAACATGGCTTTGTAAGTCAAGCAGGGTGATTAAGAAAATGGAGTGTGAGTCTTGGGACATGGTTTGTAACTATAGCAGGCTACAACCTGAATCACTGTCTTACCTGAATGTTAGCTACACCTGCAGTATCTGTGATGCACTATGTCAGGCTACCACTCTCGAGGTGTGCACATCCTTTATGAATATGGAAATATCACCACCTTTTGAGCTTCAGTCCAAGTTCTGCAGCCAAAAGGTGTGGAATGAGTTATAAGCTGGTAGTGCAAGGGTGCTTTCTGCTGCCTTTAACCAGGTCTCTGTTACAGCACAAATGTCAGTGTTCACCAGTTTAAGGAGTGTTTCCAGTGAGTGTATTTTTTTACTGTTCAGCAGCATGACCTTCAGATTGCATGTGTTTGTAGCTGTTATATATTTATGTATATCTATGTATATACATATCTGTCTATATCTATATATATATATATATATATATATATATATATATATATATATATATATATATATATATATACATCATATTTCTTTCTAAATAAGACCTAACCAGAGAATAAGACCTCCCATGGTTTTTTCAAGGTGTTCATGATATAAGCCCTACCCCAAAAATAAGCCCCAGTTAACATCGTTAACAGCACATAACAGACGTGTTGAATTATAAAATAATATTATTGACACCCGTTGACTGAGGTTATCATACTCTGTTCACCTTTTTTTGGAACATTCGGACACCCAACTTATTCTCTTTGCAGAAAGTCATAAGACTCTTTTACTTGGAGTCCTCCACGATTCTTACTGTAACCTTAATCATCACTCACACTTGGCAGTTGAGATCCTTGGCCCATAAACCCACGCAGGTGTACTTTGATCAAGTCAAAGTACAGACAGTGCATGGGAAGCACGTGCTAATGGTAATAAGCAGCTGTGGTAGTGTCTTCTCTTCATAACCTGTGCCATTTTGTGTTGCCACTCTGGTCGCGTAAGTCTTCAATTAACCCCTCCCTCCAGACAAAAGGAGTGCAAAAAGAAATATCAATTCCATCGAGTACAAGAAAGGAATCATGGAGGACTCCCTGGGAAAGAACCTGATGGTTTTCTGTAAAGAGAAAAAGTTAGATCTCAGAATGGTCTGAAAATGGTGAGTAGCATACATTACCTCAGTCAACAGGCTGACGAGGGAAACACTAAGAAGTGTAAGTGTAGATCAGGTCGGCAACCATTATTTCCTGGACTTGAAGACATATCTGTGAATGGATTGCTAACAGAAGAGCAAAGGCTTTGGTTTTGCGCAGGGCTGATAATCAAGCATTTACTATTGCAATAGCACCACAGTTATAAATATCCCCAGAAGAATTTAAAGCATCAAAACATTGGCTGGATGGTTTCCTTCAGTGATATGAACTGTCTATAAGAAGATCAACAACACTGTTCAAGCTGGAAGATACTGAAGTTATTAATCGTGCACTTGTGTTCAAGTCCTTTGCTGATGGCATTGACTTTCCTATGTACCAACTCTCCAACATGATTGCTATGGATGAAACTGCAGTGTTTATGGGCCAATGCTCTCAAACAATTGATCAGAGGGATGTCTCATCAATCTACATTCCCTCCACTGTTACCTGTTTTCTGGCACTTTGTCTAGATGGAAAGAAAACCCCACCTCTAACCATTAGTAAGGGCAAGAAAGATAAGACTGAACGTGTTTCAGGCATTTACATTCTTGAAACTGAAAAAGCCTGGTGTACACAAGGAATTATAAAGAAGTGGGTTGATGTAATGCTGTCATTTGTTTTGTGAGGTGGCGAAAGAGGTCTGCTAGTCTGGGATTCAGTCAGCACTCACCACTCTAAGGAAACAAAGAAATTCCTAGCACAATGGAGAATAGATCAAATATTGATTCCCGCAGGAATGACTTCCTATCTCTAGACTCTTGATATTGCAATAAACAAGCCATTCAAGGACCATTTACACATGGAGCTCAATGACTACATTGGAAATAGAATGGAGAAAAATCTGCATGGAAACATTGTGAAGCCTAGCCTGCAAGAAGTCGTGACATGGGTGAAAAATTCATGGGATCAAATCATGGACAGCTGTGTTGCCAATGCACTACGAGCAGGCTACTTGGACAAGCAATGCTCATTTAAGGAGAGCTCTATTGCTAAGCATGAGAGACTGGGGCCAATGGTGCTACAGGAAATGGAGTTGCAAGAAATTCAGGCCAAAATTTGGGGGCTGGACTCTTATGACAATGTTCCAGAAGAAGATGACATGACTGTATTTGAATAACTGTGAAAGCCAAGGTGTAGATATTCTGGAGATGAAATGTTTGTTGCACTGTTTATGTAGACATCTCACACAACTGTCAACTCATTATTAGAACTGTTGTTCAATAATAGAAAAGTATGAAATAAATGTCAATTTGTGTTCATTAATAAATGTCAATTTTTGTACATGAATAAATGAGTAAAGGTAGATTGTTGCACGGTGCTGGTAAATAAGGCATCCCCTGATAATAATCCCTAATGCACATTTTGCCAGGAGAAAGAACTTAATACCTGTTCTTATTTTTGGAGAAATACAGTATGAGCAGCAGGACATCACCCGAGGCTTGGACCCGGACTCAGATGGAAGACCCTGTCGTCCTTTAACTCTGGAGACTGCCTAACCATGCCGTGTCTCTTTGCACTGGTGGCCTCTCAGTGGGACCTCACTCCAATCCTGGCCACCTTCGTGGAACTCCCCTCAGCCACTGAGGGGCAGGCCCACTCTCATCAGGACTTCCAAGCCCCCCTCCTTTCCCATCCAGAGCCATTCTGGGGACTTTGCCACATTTGGGGATGCCATCAGGTACTGGACGAGGACAGACCCCTCCCAACTGCCTGGCAGGAGTGCTCCATGTCTAGACACCTTCCATCACTCTCCCCCTTCAGGATTTCCACAGGGGCAGTCTCACCCTCCAGGCTCACCCAGGAAGGAGAGCTCCTGGTCACGTGGCCTTCTGCAGGGCAATCCCCTGAAAAATCTGACCCACCAGGGGCTGTGGTCTTGGTGCCCTTACACCCAGGAGAGAATGCTCCATGCCCAGATGCCTTCCACCACTCTACCCCTTTTTTCCTGTCCAGAAAACCATGGTCCCCATCTCTTGCATATCCCTGCAGGCTGCCTAACTGTGCTGTGTCTCCAAGCCCTTACAGCCTCTCAGTGGGACCTCCCTCCAAACCCAGCCAACCTCATGGAACTCCCCTTGGCCACTGAGCATCATATGCGGTCTCATCTGGACTTCCATGTACCCCTCCTTTCCTGTCCAGATACATTCGGTGGACATTGTCACATTTCATGGACGCTGTCCCATATCGGACGAGGATGGAACAATCAAACCTGCCTGGCAGGAGTGGTCTATGCCCAAACACCTTCTGCTGCTCTCCCCTTTGGACTTCCACAGGGACAAACTCACCTTGTGAGCTCTCCCAAGAAGGAGAGCTCCTGGTCCTGCAGCCTTCCACAGGATGATCCCTTTAAGCTTCTGACACACCGGGGGGTGATCTTGGAGTGCTCCATGTCTGGACACTATCTGCCACTTTCACCTTTGGACTTCCACAGGGGCGGAGTCACCCTCTTGGTTCACCCAGGAAGGAGAGCTCCTGGTGCCAAAGCATTTCACATGATGATCTCCTGAAACTTCTGACCCAGCTGCGGGGCACGCTCTCAGCGCACTTGCACCCAGGAGGGAACTCTCCATGCCTGGACATCTTCCACCACTCTCCCTCTCCTTTCCAATCCAGAACACCACAGTCCCCATCTCCCGCATATCCCCTGCAGGCTGCCTAACTGTGCCATGTCTCCATGCCCTGGTGGCCTCTCAGCGGGACCTCAGTCTGATCCTGATCGACTACACAAAACTCCCCTCTGCCACCAAAGGACAGGCCAGCTCTCATCGGGACTTCCACATCCACCTCCTTCACTGTCCAGAACACCACGTTCCCCTTCTTCCCACATATCTCCTGCAGGCTGCCTAAACGTGCCATGTCTCATGCCCTGGCAGCCACTCAGTGGGAACTCACTCCAATCCTGGATGCCTTTATGGAACTCCCCTCGGCCACTGAGGAGCAGTCCCGCTCTCATCAGGACTTCCACCTCCCATTCTTCACCATTCAGAACACCACAGTCCCCTTCTTCCCGCATATCCCCTTCAGGCTGCCTAACCGTGCAGTGTCTCCATGCCCTGGCAGCCTCTCAGTGGGATCTCACTCTGATCCTGGCCGATACCAGCTGCCTTCATGGAAATCCCCTCGGCTCCCAAGGGGCAGGCCCACTCTCACTGGGACTTCTATGTCCCCCTACTTCACCGTCCAGCACACCATAGTCCCTGTTTTCCCGCATATCCTCTGCAGGCTGGCTAACAGTGCCGTGTCTCCATGCCCTATCGGCCTCTCAGCGGGACCTCACTCTGATCCTGGCCACCTTTGCAGAACTCTCCTCAGCCACTGAGGGGCAGGTCCACTTTCATTGGGACTTCCACGTCCCCTCCTTCACCATCCAGAACACTTCGGTCCCCGTCTTCCTGCATATCCCCTGCAGGCTGCCTAAACGTGCCTTGTCTGCATGCCCTGGATGCCTCTCAGCTGGACCTCCCTCCAATCCCGGCCACTGTTGTGGAACTCCCCTCTGCCGCTGAGGGACAGGCCTGCTCTCATTGGGACTTCTGAGCCCCACTCCATTCTGGTCCAGAGCACCATGGTCCCCATCTCCTGCAAATCCCCTGCAGGATGCCTAACCGTGCTGTATCTCTGAGCCCTCTTGGCCTCTCAGTGGGACCTCACTCTGATTCCAGACACGTTTGCGGAACTTCCCTTGGCACCCAAGGGGCAAGCCTGCTCTCAACGGGACTTCTGTGCCCCCTTCTTTCCTGTCCAGAGCCATTTTGGGGACTTTGCCTGATGTCAGGGAGCCATCAGGTATATGTGCCTGGCAGGAGAGCTCTATGTCTGGATGCCTTCAGCCACTCTCCCCATTTGGGACTTCCACAGGGATGGACTCACCATCCGAGCTCACATGGGAAGGAGAGCTCCTGGACATGCAGCCTTCCTCAAGACAATCTTCTAAAACATCTGACCCACCAGGGAAGGCGTGCTCTCATCACTCTCACACCCAGGAGGGAGCACTCCATGCCTGGATACCTTCCGCCACTCTCCCCCTGGTTTCCTGTCCAGAACACCATGGTCCCCATCTCCCACATATCCCCTGCAGACTGCCTAACCATTCAGTGTGTCTGAGCTCTTGTGGCCTCTCAGCGGGACCTCCCTCAAGTCCAGACCGACCTCACAGAACTTCCCCTCAGTGGCCAAGCAGCAGCCACACTCTCATCTGGACTTCCGCGTCACCCTCCTTTCCCACCAAGATGCATTTGGGGGACTTTACCACATTTTGCAGATGCCGTCCCATAATGGGCAAGGATGGGCAGGAGCACTCCATGCCTGGATGCTTTCCACCACTCTCCCCCTGCAGGACTTCCACAGGGGCAGACTCACCCTCTGGGCTCACCCGGGAAGCAGAGCTCCAAGGCCCATGGCCTTCCACAGGATGATCCACTGAAACTTCCGACCCACTTTGGAGGGATGCATGCTCTTGGTGCCCTAACACCCAGGAGGGAGTGCTCCATGTCGGACCCCTTCCACTGCTCTCCTCTTTGGACTTCCAAAGGGGTGGACTCACCCTCCGGACTCATCTAGGAAGGAGAGCTCCTTGTCCTACGACCCTCCGCAGGACAATCCCCAGAAACTTCTGACCCACGGGTGGGCGCTCTCGGCACCCTCACACCCAGGAGGGAGTGCTCCATGTCCAGACTCCTTCCACTGCTCTCCCCTTTGGACTTCCACAGGGGTGGACTCACCCTACAGGCTCATCCAGGAAGGAGAGCTCCTGGTCCTACGACCCTCTGTAGGATGATCACCTGAAATTTCTAACCCACAGGTGGGCGCTCCCTGCACCCTCACACCCAGGAAGGAGTGCTCCATGTCAGATGCCTTCTGCTGCTCTGATCACTCCACACCTCCAAATCCAAAACTGAAGCAAGAAAACTGCTCTGAACAGCTGGTTGGAGCCAATAGCAGGTTTGTTAAGAAAAACACAAACAGGTTAAGTGCTTTCTTCCCTTGTAAAGGGACTTCATCAGAACTCTTCACAAGAGAAGAAAGTGCTTAACCTGTTTATGTGTTTCTTAATAAAGCTGCTATTGGTTCCAACCAGCTGTTCAGTGCAGTTTTCTTGGTTCGCCTTTTGCTGCTCTCCCCTTCAGACGTCCACAGGGGCGGACTCACCCTCTGAGCTCACCCAGGAAGGAGAGCTCCTGGTCCCGCGGCCTTCCACAGGATGATCCCTTGAAACTTCTGACCCACCGGGGGAGCACTCTTGGTGCCCTTGCACCCAGGAGGGAGCACTCCATGTCCTGACACCTTTGGCCTCTCTCCCCTTTGGACTTCCACAGGGGTGGACTCATCCTCCAAGCTCACTCATAAAGGAGAGCTCCTGTACCCGCGGCCTTCCACAGGAGGATCCCATGAAACTTCTGACCCACCGAGGGCACGATCTTGGTGCTCTCACACCCAGAAAGGAACGCTCCATTTCCAGATGCCTTCCGCCTCTCTCCCCTTTGGAATTCCACAGGGGAGGACTCACACTTCAGGCTCACCCAGGAAGGAGAGCTCCTGGTCATGTGGCCTTCCACAGAATGATCCCCTAAAAGTTTTGACACACTGGGGGGGGCACATTCTCGGCACCCTCACACTCAGAAGGGAGTGCTCCATGTCCAGATACCTTTCACCACCCTCCATCTCCTTTCCCATCCAGAACACCATGGTCCACTTCTCCTGCATATCACCTGTAGGCAGCCTAACCATGCCATGTCTCCAAGCCCTAGCTGCCTCTGAGCAGAACCTCCTTCCGATCATGGCCAACATTGCGAAACTCCGCTCGGCCACCTAGCAGCAGCCACTCTCTCATTGGGACTTCCACATCCCCCTCCTTTCCTGTCCAGATAGGACTTTGCCACATTTCACAGACGCCATCCCGTACAGGACAAGGATGGAACCCTCACACCTGCCTGGCAGGAGTGCTCCATGCCAGGACACCTTCTGCCACTGTCCCCCTTCTGGACTTCCCCAGGGGTGAACTCACCCTCCGAGCTCACACGGGAAGGAGAACTCCTGGTCCAGCAGCCTTGTGCAGGACGATCCCTTGAAAATTCTGACCCACTGGAGGGGGCATGCTCTCAGCACCCTCACACCCAGGAGGGAGAGATCCTTGTCTGGATGCCTTCCACCGCTCTACACTTTGGACTTCCACAGGGGCGGACTCACCCTCTGAGCTGACCCGGGAAGTGAGCTTCTGGTCCTGCAGTCTTCTGCAGGATGATCCGCTGAAACTTTTGACCCACCAGGGGTTGTGCTCTTGGCACCCTCGCACACAGGTGGGAGTGCTCCATGTCCAGATGCCTTCCACCGCTTTCCCCTTTGGACTTTCACAGGGGGAGACTCACCCTCCAAGCTCAACCTTGAAGGAGATCTTTTGGCCCCGTGGCCTTCCACAGCATGATCCCCTGAAACTTCCAACCCACTGAGGGGGCATTCTCTTGGCACCCTCGCACCCAGGAGAGAGCACTTTATGTCTGGATGCCTTCTGCCGCTCTCCCCTTTGTCACATTTCAAGGGATGCTGTCCCATACCTACCAAGGATGGACCCCTTCCACCTGCCTGGCAGGCGCACTTCTGGACACACAGCCTTCTGCCAGATGCTCCCTTGAGGACTTCCATTGGGAGGGCTCAGACTGACCTCACTCACCTGGGAAGGAGCACGTCTGGCATCTCAAACTTGTGCCAGATGCTCTCTTGGGAGGCACAACTTAGACCCTCACACACAGGAGGGATCGCTCCATGCCTTATGCCTTACACAACTCTCCCCTTCCGGACTTCCACAGGGGCAGACACCCCCTATGGGCTTCCACTTCTACCTGGGCAGGATCACTCTTTTCCTGGTTGCATATCTCCTGGAGGCTGCCTAACCATGCCATGTCTCTGTGGCCACTAAGCCTCTCAGCAGGACCTCCCTCCGATCCCGGCTGACCTCATGGAACTCCCTTTGGCAATTGAGGGGCATCTGTGCTCCCATCAGTACATCAGCATCCCCCTCCTTTCTCATCTAGTGCATTCTAAGGACTTTGCCACATTTCAAGGGATGCCATCCCATACCTACCAAGGATGGACCCCTTCCACCTGCCTGGCAGGAGCACTCCTGAACACACAGCCTTACACCAGATGCTCCCTTGAGGACTTCTGTTGGGGCGGCTCTGCCTGACTCCGCTCACCTGGGCAGGAGCACTCCTGGCCCCAAAACCTTTGCCAAATGTTCCCTTGGGGGCATGACCTGGACCCTTGCACATAGGAGGGAGCGCTCCATGCCTTATGCCTTCCACCACTTTCCCCCTTCCAAACTTCCATACCAGAGGGGGCCATGGTCTGGACCACCTCACCCAGGTGGCAGCTCTCCCAGCCCATCTGTTTTCTGGCTTTCTCCCCCTTAAGGACTTCCATGGGGAGGGACCGCCTCATGGCTTCCACTTCTACCCAGGCAGGAGAGCTCTTTTCCCGGGTTACATAACTCCTGGAGGCTGCCAAATTGTAATGTGTCAACCCTGCCCTCAGAGCCCCTCAGGGGAGCTTCCCACCAATCCTTCCAGTCTTTTGGAACTCTTCTGGGCCGCAAGGCCTCAGCCAGACCATCATCCAGACTTCTGTGATGCTGGTTCTCCCCTTTGACCTCCAGCTAGGGCTTTCAAACTCACACAGGACATGGCCCCTAGTCCCCGCATCTCTGTCCATTTCATCTTGCACCTCTGACTCAATCCTCTGTGATGCCAGGTGCCAACAAATGTGCTTTGCTTAGAGCCTTCTTTCTCCTGACCCCTTGCCTCCTGAGTGGTGCCGTTTATGGTGCGGCATCCCCACAGTGCCAGGTGAAGGACTGGAGGCTAACCTAGCACCTGCGGATGGTATGGGTTGTGAGACAACACAGCGGCCATATCTCCACACCCCTGGGAGCTGGGTGGATGGGATTCTGGATTTGGTTTCCCCAGATAGACCTCTTCTCTCTTCTGGGAGACACTCTCCCACCACCAGGTCACCCCTCCAGGGAAATTCTTAAGCCTGATTATGCAATCCTCAGCTCCATCTGTGCCAGCAGGGGTTCTGGCTTTCTGGACAGATGCACCAGAGGGTGCAGAGCGAGGGGTGCAACTAGGGATTTCCTTCCATGGGGGATGCTCCTCTGCTGGGTTGCACCAGGACCATGCTGCCTCCATCCCCTGCACCTGCCACTGGGTCACCCCTTCGGCACCAACCCTTAAGCCTATGTATGCGATCCTCAGCCCCATCCACACCAGCAGGGGTTCCGACTATCTGGAGAGAGGTGTCAGAGGACGTGGAGCAAGGGGTGTGACCAGGGACCTCCTCTTGTGGGGGATGCTCCTTTGCTGGGTTGCACCCGGACCATGCTCCCTCCATCCCCCAGCTGGACCCCACGCCCACCATTGAGGAAAAAAGTCCCACTGATGATCTGGACAAAGAGGGTGGACAGGCCCAGCTGGCCTGAGACATGCCCCCCCTCCCTGTGAGGGAGAGGAGCATGTCTCCCTGCCTGAGACAAAAGCTTGGCTAATTGGTTGACTTTCAATAGATCGCAGCTTTTTGCTGCTCTGCTACGTATGAAACCCTGGCTCAGAATCAGGTCATCTACGAATGATTTAGCAACAAATGTGTGGTGCATTGCTGGAGAGATGGGGCCCCCTTCCATCCGCGCTCCAATGCAGTGACAAGCAGTACTCCTCGCCAATCTTGCGGACAGCTATCCCTGTCTAACTGGAGTTCTGAGGCGCTAAAGTATCATTATGTTTAGGTGGGATTCTGGCTTAGAGGCTTTCGGTCATAATCTCACAGATGGTAGCTTCGTACCACTGGCTCCTCAGCCAAGCACATACACCAAATGTCTGAACCTGTGGTTCCTCTTGTACTGAGCAGGATTACTATCGCAACAACACATCATCAGTAGGGTAAAACTAACCTGTCTCACAATAGTCTAAACCCAGCTCATGTTACCTATTAGTGGGTGAAAAATCCAATGCTTCACAATGATAGGAAGAGCCGACATCAAAGGATCAAAAAGTGACATCGCTATGAACGCTTGACCACCCCAAGTCAGTTATCCCTGTGGTAACTTTTCTGACACCTCCTGCTTAAAACCCAGAAAGACAGAAGGATGGATCATGAGGTCTCACTTTCACTGTTTGTATTCATGCTGAAAATCAAGATCAAGCAAGTTTTTGCGCTTCTCCTCCATGGGAGGTTTCTGTCTTCCCTGAGCTCACCTTAGGACATCTGCATTACTCTTTGACAGGTGTATTTCCCCAGTCAAACTCCCCACTTGACACTGTCCATGGATTGGGTGATGCATGGACGCCCAGGCACTTAGAGCCAAAAACGAGAGCCCTGGTGGGGCCCTCCCCACCTCACCGGGTAAGTGAAAAAATGATGAGTAGTGGTATTTCACCGGCAGCTGAGACTGACTACTTATTCTACACCTCTCATGTCTCTTCACAGTGCCAGACTAAAGTCAAGCTCAAGAGGGTCTTCTTTCCCTGACAATTCTGTCAAGCCTTTTCCCTTGGCTGTGGTTTCTCTAGATTGTTGGGAAGGATAGTGGTAATCTCGTTCATCCATTCATGTGCATCACTAATTAGATGATGAGGCATTTGGCTACCTTAAGAGAGTCATAGTTACTCTCGCAGTTTACCCACACTTCATTGATTTTTTTCACTTTGACATTCAGAGCACTGGGCAAAAATCACATCACGTCAACATCCATCTTGGGCCTTCACGATGCTTTGTTTTAATTTAACATTCGGATTCCCCTGGTCCTCACCAGTTCTAAGTTAGCTGCTAGCTGTCGGATGATGCATTATGCCAGTCGGGACTAGCACCTGCCACAGCTGGGGTGATCCACAGGACGGGCCCAGTGCATGTTCATAGTCACCACCGCTGTTCCCCCAGCCCCCCATAAGGGTGGAGCATGGCAAGAGGGTGAAGCCTCATCCAGCCGCAGTGCTCACCAGCCCTTCTTCATGCTCGAGCCCGACCGACCCAGCCCTTAGAGCCAATCCTGATCCCGAAGTTACGGATCTGGCTTGCCGACTTCCCTTACCTACATTGTTCTAACATGCCAGACGCTGTTCACCTTGGAGACCTGCTGTAGATATGGGTACAGCCTGGTACGAGACTTACAACCCCTCCTGTGGATTTTCAAGGGCCAACATGAGCTCACCTGATGCTGACAGAACCGTGACTCTTTCCAGGATGCAGGCCCCTCTCTCGGGGTGAACCCATTCCAGGGAACCCTTGCCCTTTACAAAGAAAAGCTTACCTATCTCTCAGGACTGACTGACCCATGTTCAACTGCTGTTCACATGGACCCTTCTCCACTTTGGCCTTCAAAGCTTTCATTTGAATATTTGCTACTACCACCAAGATCTGCACCCACGGCGGCTCGACCTGGGCCATCGCCCTGGGCTTCAGTGCCACTATGGCAGCCTTCCTACTCATTGAGGCATAGCCCCATCAGCTACCAGCACCAGCATTGGCCCATTTCTCCAGCGCCATCCATTTTTCAGGGCTAGCTGATTCGGCAGGTGAGTTGTTAAGCACTCCTTAGCAGATTCCAATTTCCATGGCCACCTTCTTGCTGTCTATATCAATCAACACTTTTTCTGGGGTCTGATGAGTGTCGGCATCGGGCTCATTAACCCGGCATTTGGTTCATCCTGTAGCTCCAGTTCTGCTTACCAAAAGTGGCCCACCGGGTGCTCACATTCCTCGCCCGGCTTCATGCCAGTGAGTTGGGCTTCTTAGCCATTGAAAGTTTGAGAATAGGTTGAGATTGTTTTGGCCCCAAGACCTCTAATCATTTGCTTTACCAGATAAAACTGCATCTGCCAAGCACCAGCTATCCTGAAGGAAACTTCAGAGGGAACCAGCTACTAGATGGTCCGATCAGTCTTTTGCCCCTATACCCTGATCGGATGACCGATTTGCATGTCAGGACTGCTACAGACCTCCATCAGAGTTTCCTCTGGCTTTGCCCTGCCCAGGCATAGTTCAGCATCTTCTGGGTCCCACCAGGCATGCTCATGCTCCTTCTCCCCAATGGCATAGGTGGGATGGGCCAGCAGTGCACCCCTACATAGGGCAGGGGGTTCCCACCTCAGCCAGTGTTCACCAGCCCTCACTTTCATTGCACCATGAGGTCTCCTGCCCATCCCCAGACTTGTGCACCTGTTTGACTCCTTGGTCCGTGTTTCAAGATGGGATGGATGGGTCACTGACATCACCGCAGACCCCGTGTACCCAAAGTGAGCCAGCCGGCATGGTGGCAGGACACAGTTGGGCCACACTGAGGGCAGTCTGGCCTAGTTGACAGTCCGCAATGGAAAAGACACCAAACGAACTTCTGAAGACAAAATCCCAAGCTAAGTTTTCATTGCTGTGTGAAGCTACGTGTTCTAGTTGACAGTCCCACCGGGAGCCGGGGGCTCCCAGCCCCCACAGTGAGGGCAGGAGTGGGTGTGGCAGTGGTTGTTTCCCTTGACCCTGGGGCATGGTGAGGGCAGATGCTGCAGGCTGTAACATTCCCCTACTGGGAGGGGAGCCACCATCCGCACAGCCTTCCTGGCAGAACTGGAGCCGGTCGGGACATACCACTAGAGAGGAAATGCGCCCGACGGTGGCCAGTACACCTGTTGATGGTTCCCCCATACACCGGGGGGATCTGCCTTGCCCATGCAGGCAGATCAGCTGCCATGTTGAATCCTCCGGACGGACCATGTGGACCCCACCCGTTTTCCTCTGAATGGTTTCATGCCCTCTTGAACTCTCTCTTCAAAGTTATTTTCAACTTTCCCTAATGGTACTTGTTCACTATCGGTCTCGTGCCAGTGTTTAGCCTTAGATGGAGTTTACCACCCACTTTGAGCTGCATTCACAAACAACCTGACTCCAGGAAGGCCTGATCATGATGCACCGGGGGCCACCACTGGCTTTACACCATCCACGGGCTGAGCCTCAATCACAAGGACTTGGGCCTCCTGGGTGGCGCTGGGGAGATGGACTTTCATAGGCCACATTTCCTTGCAGCTGTCTCCTGGGTGGGGATTCAGTGCTGGGATATTCCCTCTTCACTCACCGTTACTGAGGGAATCCTGGTTAGTTTCTTTTCCTACACTTAGTAATATGCTTAAATTTGGCGGGTCGCCACGCCTGATCTGAAGTAGCATTCAGAGAATGGTCATGCAGGGACAGCAGGGGCCTCAGCTCAGGGGTGGATAGACTACCCATCCTTCCTTGGCCCTCACACACCCACTTCCCACAACTGAACTCCACATGGTGGAGGAAGACAGCTGACACGGCCTCGGCACACAGGAAATGAGGAGGCAGGTGTCAGGCTCCACACCAGGAGTGCAGCCACTGACAACCTCCGTGGGCAGGCCAGAGATGCACCTGCTCCATCCCATCCTCAGACAGTCTTCCCGGCTCTGGGCAGCAGGGGAATTCTCATCCATCCACATCTCTCTCTGGGGGACAGGGGGGCCCTTGACTCCCCAGCTGCACCTTCGACAGGGACCAGACACCCTCATGGGCAATGGAAGCCACAATGACCCTCAGACAGGTGTAGCCCCAGGAGTAACTCGGGGCCGCAAAGTGCGTTCAAAGTGTCAGTGATCAATGTGTCCTGCAATTCACATTAGTTCTTACAGCTAGCTAGCTATGTTCTCCACTGATGCACGAGCTACAATTCTTGTTTGCTGGGGGCACCACTGGCCTCCAGCATCGCACCTCAAGATGAGCACACAAGGTTTCACGGGTGTTGTCATGGGTGTCCAGACCAGGGTTACTGGCTCTGCACTTCAAAACAGGAGGAAGTCCCACAGCAGCCAGTACGTGCCCACACCACTGACCTTCTGGATCTTTGAACCAATACCCCGCATGGATTGGAGCATCCTCCACAAGTACCCATGACAGACATCGAGGGGAGAGGACTCCAGTGTGCCACTCCTGGGGGTAGCCCCACAAGTCAAGAAGGGAGACCACTGCACCCCTGCCAGGATGGCACCCTCTCCCTCCCACTACCACATGGGGAGCCAGCCACCCCCAGGTTGCATGATGGACCGCACCGTTGGGCCAAGCACACCCTCCACAGCCATCCCCTCATGGCAGAAAAGGAGCACCCGCACCTCCCACCACATGGACGCCACCCCTCCCTCCCACCACTGGGAGGCAAAGGGACAGACACCACCCCTCCTCTCACTCCCTCCACTCTCCCTCCCTCCCGCTCTCCCCATTGGAACCTCAGGCTCAGTCCTGCTGGCATACACAAGGGTGCATGGAGAGATAGGAGTCAGAGACAGACACAGAGAGAGATACAGAGGATCAGGGTGGTGGACCAAGGAGAAGCCCTGGTACCCGGGGACAGCAATGTCCCAGGATCGTCGGCATTAATGATCCTTTCGCAGGTTCACCTACGGAAAACTTGGTATGACTTTTACTTCCTCTAAACAGACACATTTGATCATCTTCTCGACGCACCTCCAAGGCCGTGACCAACTAGAGTGGGCTGATTCAAGGACCTCACTAAACCATCCACTCTGTAGTAGTGACAGGCAGTGTGTACAAAGGGCAGGGAATTAATCAATGTGAGCTTATGACCTGCACTTACTTGGAATTCCTCTTTCGTGGAGAATAATTGCAATCTCCAGTCCCTATCATGAATGGGGTTCAGTAAATTACCCTGACCTATCGGCCAAGTGTAGAGACATGCTGATCCATTCAGTGTAGCACTCGTGCAGCCCTGAACATCTAAGGGCATCACAGAACTGTTATTGCTCAAGCTCGTGTGGCTGAAAGCTACTTGTCCCTCTAAGAGGTTGGAAATGACCGCACTGAGCCGCATAACTATTTAGCATGGCAGAGTCTCATTCTTTATGCAAATTAACCAGACAAATAACTCAACCAACTAAGAACAGACATGCACCACCACCACAGAATTGTGAAAGAGCTATAAATCTGTCAATCCTTTCCTTGTCCAGGCCGGGTGAGGTTTCCCGTGTTGAGTCAAATTAATCTGCAAGCTCCACTCCTGGTGGTGCCCTTCCATCAATTCCTTTAAGTTTCAGCTTTGCAACCATACTTCCCCAAGAGCCCAAAGACTTTGGTTTCCTGGAAGCTCTCCAGTGGGTCATGGGAATAACGACTCTGGATCGCTAGTTGGAATCATTTATGGTCAGAACTACGACGGCATCTGATTGTCTTTGAACTTCTGACTTTCGTTCTTGATTAATGAAACCATTCTTGGCAAATGCTTTTGCTTTAGTTCATCTTGTGCCGGTCCAAGAATTTCACCTCTAGCAGCACAATACGAATGTCTCCGTCTGTCCCTCTTAATCATGGCCCCAGTTCCAAAAACCAACAAAATAGAACCGGAGTCCTATTTTATTATTCCTAGATAAAGTATTCAGGTGACCAGCCTGCTTTGAATACTCGTTTTTCAAAGTAAATGCTTCGGACCCCTGGGACACTCAGTTAAGAGCATCGAGGAGGACCAACAGGCAGGGGCTAGGACAGGTGGTAGCTCAACTTGCGGCGGACTGCAGTCACATCCCAAGATCCAACTGCGAGCTTTTTAACTGCAGCAACTTTAATATATGCTATTGGAGCTTGAATTACCATGACTGCTGGCACCAGACTTGCCCTCCAATAGATCCTCATTAAAGTATTTAAAGTGTACTCATTCCAATTACAGTGCCTCAAAAGAGTCATGTATTGTTATTTTTCATCACTACCACCCTGAGTCTGGAGTGGGTAATTTGCAGGCCTGCTGCCTTCCTTTGATGTGGTAGCCATTTCTCTGGCTCCCTCTCTGGAATCTAACCCTGATTCCCCATTACCTGTGGTCATCATGGTAGGCACAGATAGTACCATCAAAAGTTGATAGGGCAGACATTCAAATGTTGTGTTGCCACCATGAGGGCACTCGATCGGCCCGAGTTTATCTAAAGTCACCAAAGCTGCCAGGCCAAGACATGGATTGGTTTTGGTCTGATAAATGCACGCATCCCCAGAGGTCAGCACTCGTCAGCATGTATTAGCTCTAGAATTACCACAGTTATCCAAATAATGGAGTAATCAAAGGAGCCATAACTGATTTAATGAGTCATTTACAGTTTCACTGTAGCATCCATGTGCACCGAGACTTGCATGGCTTAATCTTTGAGACAAGCATATGCTACTGGCAGGATCAACCAAATGGGAACATCTTGGTGGGTGGGCGAGAGGAGGGGCCAGAGCGCACACCTCTGTCAACAGGAGGGGTCCCTCTCCAGATGGAGCTAGCTCCCGGGTGCTGTTCGTAGACTGGCAACTGCGAATCCATAGGTCCACAGCTGGCACAGTGCGCATCAGTGCTATAGCTATAGAAAAGGGGGATACAGCCCCACACACTTCAGCCTCACATGGATGCCGGGGATGACAGCCATGTCACAGGACTCCTATGCCTCAGCCTGGGTGCATCAGTCTCACCTAGACTTCCATCCTGAAAGGCACAGAATGTTTACAAACTAACCGCAACTCTCTCCTGGGGTGGAGAAGCTAAAGCCACAAGCTGTGACTCACAGAGCCACACAATGGGCACCCTCCATCAGTGAGAGTCAGTTGGCCCAATCAATTGATGGACAGCGAGTAAGGGCACCACAATCCTACATGGACAACTAGCAGGACATTCTCACCAGGGCTGGTACCCGGAATTGAACTTTGACAAAAAAACCCTTTGTCCCTTAGGCTGCCAAATCATGCCGGATCACACAAGCCCATCGGGCGATTGGGAGAGTGAATATGCAGGGCACGACCACCCCATGGAGCTCCCCTCAGCCCTAGATGGGGCAAGTACATTCTCATATGGTCTTCCAAGTCCACCTCCTTTCCAATCCAGGGTTACTCTGGGGACTCTGCAATTTTTCGAGAACGCCTTTGAGAACAGGGTGGAGTCGGATGCCTATGACTGGCCAGGAGCTCTCTGGATCTTCAGGCCTCCACACAAAAGCACCCTTAACGACTTCTGTAATGGCCTGCCATGGTGGCCCCCCTTTCACCCTGCAGAGAGACCTCTTTACCTGGCCGTGGTGCAAGGCTCACCTTGGAGACCTTACCACCTCCATGACCACTGCAGGCTGCCTAAATGTGCCGTGTCCAAGTGCCCTCAGAGCTTCTCAGGGGGACCTCCTTCTGATTCCAGCTGCCCTTGTGGAACTCCCTTTGGCTGCCAAGGGGCAGGCCCATGCTCATTGGGACTTCCACATCCCCCTCCTTCACTATCCAGAACACCACAGTGCCCTTCTTCCCGCATATTCCCTGCAGGCTGCCTAACCATGCTGTGACTCCATGGCCTGGCAGCCTCTCAGTGGGACATCACTTTGATTCTGGCTGCCTTTGTGGAACTCCCCTCGGCAGCCATGGGGTAGGCCCACTCTCATTGAGACTTCCAAGTCTCCCTCCTTCACAATCCAGAACACCATGGTCCCCATCTTCCCACATATCCCCTGCAAGCTGCGTAACTGTGCCGTGTCTCTGTGCAGTGTCAGCCTCTCAGCAGGACCACCCTCCAATCCCAGCCACCTTCACAGAACTCCCCTCAGCTGCCATGGGGCAAGCCTGCTCTCATCAGGACTTCCGAGCCCCCCCTCCTTTCTGGTCCAGAGCACCATGGTCCCCATCTCCCACAAATCCCCTGCAGGCTGCCTAACCATGCCATGTCTCCAAGCCCTTGTGGCCTCTCAACGGGACCTCACTCTGATCCTGACCACCTTCATGGAACTCTCCTCAGCCACCGAGGGGCAGGCCAGCTCTCATCAGGACTTCCGAGCCCCCCTCCTTTCCTGTCCAGAGCCATTCTGGGGACTTAGCCACATTTCTGGGATGCCATCAGGTACTGGCCAAGAACGGAAACCTCACACCTTCCTGGCAGGAGCACTTAGTGCCTAAATGCCTTCCCCCGCTCTCCCCTTTGGACTTCCAGAGGGGCGGACTCACACTCTGAACTCACCTGGGAAGGAGAACTCCTGGTAGAGCGGCCTTCTGAAGGACAATCCCTTGAAACTTCCGACCCACCAGGGGGCACGCTCTCAGCACCCTTGCACCCAGAAGGGAGTGCTCCATGTCTGGACACCTTCTGCCACTCTACCCTTCGGGCTTCCACAGGGGCAGACTCACCCTCCGATCCCACCCAGGAAGGAGAGCTCCTGGTCCCACAACATTCTGCAGGAAGATCCCCTGAAACTTCTGACCTACCAGGGGGTGCGCTTTCAATGCCCTCCCACCCAGGAGGAAGTGCTCCATGCTCAGATGCCTTCTGCCACTCTCCCCCTCCTTTCCCATCCAGAACACCATGGTCCCCATCTCCCACATATTCCTTGCAGGCTGCCTAACCATGCCATGTTTCCGTGCCCTGACAGGCTCTCAATGGGACTTCCCTCCGATCCCAGCCACCTTCATGGAACACCGAGGGGCAGGCCCACCATCATCAGGACTTCCACATCCCCCTTGTTCACCGACCAGAACACTACAGTCCCAGTCTTCCCGCATATCCACTTCAGGCTGGCTAACCTTGTCGTGTCTCCATGCCCTGGTCGCCTCTCAGAGGGACATCATTCTGATCCCAGCCACCATTGTGGAACTCCCCTCATCCACTGAGGGGCAGACCCACTGTCATCGGGACTTCCACACCCCCCTTCTTCACCCTCCATAACACCACAGTCCCCGTCTTTCCACATATCCACTGCAGGCTGCGTATCTGTGCTGTGTCTCTGTGCCCTGGTGGGCTCTCAGTGGGATCTCCTTCTGATCTTGGACACCTTCGCAGAACCCTCCTCAGCCGCTGAGGGGCAGGCCCACTTCCATGTCCATTTCCTTCACCATTGAGAACACCACAGTCCCAGTCTTCCCACATATCCCCTGCAGGCTGTCTAACCCTGCCATGTCTCTGTGCCCTGGTGGCCTCTCAACAAGACCTCTCTCCAATCTAGGCCACCTTTGCGGAACTCCTCTCGGTCACCGAGGGGCAGGCCTGCTCTCATCAGGACTTACGAGCCCCTCTCCTTTCCGGTCCAGAGCACAACGGTCCCCGTCTCCAGCAAATCCCCTGCAGGCTGCCTAATGGTGCGCTGTCTCCGTGCCCTGGCGACCTCTCAGCAGGACCTCACTCTGATCCTGGCTACCCTCGTGGAACTCCCCTCGGCCGCTGAGAGGCAGGCCCGCTCTCATCGTGACTTCCATGTCCCCCTCCTTCACAATCCAGAACACAGTCCCTGTCTTCCCACATATCCCCTGCAGGCTGCCTAACCGTGCATTGTCTCTGTGCCCTGGCAGCGTCTGAGTGGGACATCCATCTGATCCTGGCCACCTTCATGGAACTCCCCTCGGCCACCAAGGGGCAGGCCTGGCATCATTGGGACTTCCACATTCCCCTCATCTACCATCCAGAACACCACAGTCCCTGTGTTTCCGCATATCCTCTGCAGGCTGCCTAACCATGCCATGTCTCTGTGCCCTGGATGCATCTCAGTGGGACCTCCCTCTGATCCCAGCCACCTTCACAGACTTGCCCTCGGCCGCCGAGGGGCAGGCCTGCTCTCATTGGGACTTCCAAGCCCCACTCCTTTCCAGCCAGGAGCACCACAGTCCCCATCTCCCACAAATTTCTTGCAGGCTGCCTAACTATGCTATGTCTATGAGCCCTTGCGGCCTCTCAGGGGGACCTCAGTCTGATCCCAGCTGCCTTCACAGAACTCTCCTTGGCCGCCGAGGGGCAAGCTCACTCTCATCTGGCCTTCCAAGCCCCCCTCCTTTCCTATCCAGAGTCATTCTAGGGACTTTGCCACATTTCAGGCACTGCCACAGGGGCGGACTCACCCTCTGAGCTTACCCCGGAAGGAGAGCTCCTGGTCCCATGGCCTTCTGTAGGACAATACCTTGAAATTTCCGACCCACTGGGGGCATGGTCTCGGCACCCTCACACCCATGAGAGCAAGCTCCATGTCCGGACACCTTCCACCACTTGCCCCTTCAGACTTCCAAAAGGACAGACTCACTCTCCAGTCTCACTGGGAAGGAGAGGTTTTGGTCCCATGGCCTTCCGCAGGATGATCCCTTGAAACTTCTAACCCACCAGGGAGGGTGCTGTCCTGCTGCCCTTGCACACCTGAGGGAGCACTCCATGCCCGGACATCTTTTGCCACTCCCCCCTTCTTTCCCGTATACAGCACCATGGTCCCCATGTCCCGCATATCCCCTGCAGGCTGACTAACCATGCTGTGTCTCTGAGCCCTCGTGGCCTCTCAGTGGGACCACCCCCTGATCCCAGCTGACCTCTCGGAATTCCCCATTGCTGCCGAGTGGCAGCTGCACTCTCATCAGGACTTCCGCATCCCCCCTTTCCCATCCAGATGCATTCAGGGGACTTTGCCATATTTTGCGGATGCCATCTTAGTCCGGATGAGGAAAGAACCCTCACACCTGCCTGGCTGGAGTGCTCCATGCCTGGACACCTTCCACCTCTCTCCACCTTCGGGACTTCCACTGGGGTGGACTCACCCTCCCAGCTCACCCAGGAAGGAGAGCTCTTCATCCCACGACCGTCCACAGGATGATCCCCTGAAACTTCCATCCCACTAAGGGGGGTGTGCTCTCAGCGCACTCGCACCCAGGAGGAAGAGCTCCATGCCTGAATGCCTTCCACCACTCTCCCCCATCATTTCCCATCCAGAACACCATGGTCCCCATCCCTCATATATCTCTTGCAGGCTGCCTAACAGTGCATCTCAGTGGGACCTTCTCCAATTCCAGACAGCCTCACAAAACTCCCCTGGTCCACCGAGCGGCAGCCGCACTCTCATTGTGACTTACGTGTCCCCATCCTTTCCCCTCCAGATACATTTTGGGGACTTTACCACATTTCATGGATGCAGTCCCGTACTGGATGAGGATGAAACCCTCACACCTGCCTGTCAGGAACACTCCATGCCCAGACACCTTCTGCCCCTCTCCCCTTCGGACTTCCACAGTGGCGAACTCACCCTCTGAGTTCACCTGGTAAGGAGAGCTCCTGGTCCCGTGCCTTCTGCAGGATGATCCCCTGAAATGTCTGACCCACTGGGGGGTGTGCTCTCAGTGCCCCACACCCAGGTGGGAGCTCTCCATGCCTGCATGCCTTCCACCACTCTCCTCTCCTTTCCCATCCAGAACACCATGTTCCCCATCTCCCACATATCCCCTGCAGGCTGCCTAACTGTGTCATGTCTCCGAGCCCTCACGGCCTCTCAGTGCCACATCCCTCTGATCCCGGTCAACCTCACAGAACTCCCCTCAGCCACCAAGTGGCAGCCAATCTCCCATCGGGAGTTCCACGTTCCCCTTTCCCACCCAGAGCCATACTGTGGACTTTGTGACATTTCGGGAATGCTGGTCTAGACCCCCTCACCCAGGCAGCAGCTCTCCCAGCCTGGCCATTATCCAGCTCATTCTTTCTTAAAGACTTCCTTCGGGAGGGACCCCCTCATGGCTTCCACTTCTACATAGGTGGGAGAGTTCTTTTCCAGGTTACATAACTCTTGGAGGCTGCCAAATCATAATGTGTCAACCCTACCCTTGGTGCCCCTCAGGGGAACTTCCCACCAATCCTTCCAACATTGTGGAACTCTGCTGGGCCATGAGGCCCCAGCCACACTCTCATCCAGACTTCCGTGTGCCCTTGTTCTCCTCTCCAGAGCACCTCCTGGGATTTTGCGATATGTCAGAGATGCTGTCTTAAGGACTTCAATTGGGAGGGACCCCTCATGGCTTACACCTCTACACCAGTGAGAGAGCTCTTTTTTCATTTTATATACTGTATTTCTTTCTAAATAAGACCTAACCAGAAAGTAAGGCCTAGCATGGTTTTTCAGGGTGTTCATGATATAAGCCCTACCCCAAAAATAAGCCCAGGTTAATATCAACAACACACAATGGATGTGATGAATTATAAAATAATATTATTGACACCCTTTGACTGAGGTTATTGTATTCTGTTTGGCTTTTTCAGACCATTCGGACACCCAACTTCTTCTCTTTGCAGAAAGTCGTAAGACTCTTTCACTTGGAGTCCTCCACAATTCTTACTGTAACCCTAATCATCACTCACACTTGACGGTTGAGATCCTTGGCCCATATACCCATGCAGGTGTACTTTGATCGGTCAAAGTACAGACAACATGTGGGAAGTGTGCGCTCATGGTAATGAGCATCTGTGGTAGTGCCTTCTCTTCATAACCGGCACCATTTTGTATTGCCACTCCGGTCGCACAAGTCTTCAATTAACCCCTCCTCTAGACAAGATGAGGGTAAAAAGAAAGAGCTATTCCATCGAGTACAAGAAAGGAATCATGGACGACTCCTGAGGAAAGAACCTGATGGCTTTCTGTAAAGAGAAGAAGGTAGATCTTGGAATGGTCCAAAAATGGCGAGCAGCGTACGTTAACCTCAGTCAGCAGGCTGATGAGGGAAACGCCAAGAAGTGTAAGTGTGGATCAGGTCGGCAATCATTATTTCCTTTGCTTGAAGACATCATCTGTGAGTGGATTGCTAACAGGAGAGCAAAGGCTTTGGTTGTGCGCAGGGCTGATATTCAAGCATTTGCCCTTGTGATAGGACTACAGTTAGAAATATCCCCAGAAGAATTCAAAGCATCACAACATTGGCTGGATGGCTTCCTTCAGTGATATGAACTGTCTCTAAGAAGATCAACAACACTGTTCAAGCTGGAAGCTACTGAAGTTATTAAAAGTGCACTTTTGCTCAAGTCCTTGGTTGATGGCATTGACTTTTCTAAATACCAACTCTCCAACATGATTACTGTGGATGAAACTGCAGTGTTTATGGGCCAAGGATCTAAAAAAACAATTGATCAGAGGGGTCACTCATCAATCTACATGTCCTCCACTGGTTACGAGAGTGCATGTGTTACCTGTATTTTTGGAATTCATCTAGATGGAAAGAAAACCCTACTTCTAATCATTAGTAAGGGCAAGAAGGATAAGACTGAAAGTGTTTCAGGCATTTACATTCTTGAAACTGAAAAAGCCTGGAGCACTGCAGTTATAAGGAAGTGGGTCGATGTAAATGCTGCCACTTGTTTTGCAACGTGGTGAAAAAGGTCTGCTAGTCTGGGACTCAGCCAGCACTCACTGCGCTAAAGAAACAAAGAAATTCCTAGCATGGAGGAGAATAGATCAAATAATGATTCCTGCAGGAATGACTGCCTATCTCCAGACTCTTGATATTGCAATAAACAAGCCATTCAAGGACCATTTGCACATGGAACTCAATGACTACATTGAAAATAGAATGTAGAGAAATCAGCATGAAAACTTTGCGAAGCCTAGCCTGCAAGAGGTTGTGACTTGGGTGAAAAATCTATGGGATAAAATCACTGACAGCTGTGTTGCTAATGCATTGCAAGCAGGCTACTTGGACAAGCAGTGCTCATTTAAGGAGAGCTCTATTGCTAGTAATGACAAACTGGGGCCAATGATGAGGAAATGGAGTCGCAAGAAATTCAGGCTGAAATTTGGGGGTTGAACACTTATGACAATGTTCCAGAAGATGACATGACTGTATTTGAATAAATGTGAATGCCAAGGTGCAGATATTCTGGAGTTGAAATGCTTGTTGCACTGTTTATGTAGAATTCTCACAACTGTCAACCCATTATTAGA